>NC_133329.1:416674913-416707407 GCF_042186555.1 Aquarana catesbeiana | reverse complement strand
CTGTCAGATGTGGCGGCACTCCGCTCTCTCCCTCTGTCAGATGTGGCGGCACTCCGCTCTCTCCCTCTGTCAGATGTGGCGGCACTCCGCTCTCTCCTTCTGTCAGGTGTGGCGGCACTCCGCTCTCTCCTTCTGTCAGGTGTGGCGGCACTCCGCTCTCTCCTTCTGTCAGATGTGGCGGCACTCCGCTCTCTCCTTCTGTCAGATGTGGCGGCACTCCGCTCTCTCCTCTGTCAGATGTGGCGGCACTCCGCTCTCTCCCTCTGTCAGATGTGGCGGCACTCCGCTCTCTCCTCTGTCAGATGTGGCGGCACTCCGCTCTCTCCTCTGTCAGATGTGGCGGCACTCCGCTCTCTCCCTCTGTCAGATGTGGCGGCACTCCGCTCTCTCCCTCTGTCAGATGTGGCGGCACTCCGCTCTCTCCTCTGTCAGATGTGGCGGCACTCCGCTCTCTCCTCTGTCAGATGTGGCGGCACTCCGCTCTCTCCTCTGTCAGATGTGGCGGCACTCCGCTCTCTCCCTCTGTCAGATGTGGCGGCACTCCGCTCTCTCCCTCTGTCAGATGTGGCGGCACTCCGCTCTCTCCTTCTGTCAGATGTGGCGGCACTCCGCTCTCTCCTTCTGTCAGATGTGGCGGCACTCCGCTCTCTCCTCTGTCAGATGTGGCGGCACTCCGCTCTCTCCCTCTGTCAGATGTGGCGGCACTCCGCTCTCTCCTCTGTCAGATGTGGCGGCACTCCGCTCTCTCCTTCTGTCAGATGTGGCGGCACTCCGCTCTCTCCTCTGTCAGATGTGGCGGCACTCCGCTCTCTCCCTCTGTCAGATGTGGCGGCACTCCGCTCTCTCCTTCTGTCAGATGTGGCGGCACTCCGCTCTCTCCCTCTGTCAGATGTGGCGGCACTCCGCTCTCTCCTTCTGTCAGATGTGGCGGCACTCCGCTCTCTCCTTCTGTCAGATGTGGCGGCACTCCGCTCTCTCCTTCTGTCAGATGTGGCGGCACTCCGCTCTCTCCCTCTGTCAGATGTGGCGGCACTCCGCTCTCTCCCTCTGTCAGATGTGGCGGCACTCCGCTCTCTCCTTCTGTCAGATGTGGCGGCACTCCGCTCTCTCCTTCTGTCAGATGTGGCGGCACTCCGCTCTCTCCTCTGTCAGATGTGGCGGCACTCCGCTCTCTCCCTCTGTCAGGTGTGGCGGCACTCCGCTCTCTCCTTCTGTCAGATGTGGCGGCACTCCGCTCTCTCCTTCTGTCAGATGTGGCGGCACTCCGCTCTCTCCCTCTGTCAGATGTGGCGGCACTCCGCTCTCTCCTTCTGTCAGATGTGGCGGCACTCCGCTCTCTCCCTCTGTCAGATGTGGCGGCACTCCGCTCTCTCCTCTGTCAGATGTGGCGGCACTCCGCTCTCTCCCTCTGTCAGATGTGGCGGCACTCCGCTCTCTCCTTCTGTCAGATGTGGCGGCACTCCGCTCTCTCCCTCTGTCAGATGTGGCGGCACTCCGCTCTCTCCCTCTGTCAGATGTGGCGGCACTCCGCTCTCTCCCTCTGTCAGGTGTGGCGGCACTCCGCTCTCTCCTTCTGTCAGATGTGGCGGCACTCCGCTCTCTCCCTCTGTCAGATGTGGCGGCACTCCGCTCTCTCCCTCTGTCAGATGTGGCGGCACTCTGCTCTCTCCCTCTGTCAGATATGGCGGCACGCCGCTCTCTCCCTCTGTCAGATGTGGCGGCACTCCGCTCTCTCCTTCTGTCAGATGTGGCGGCACTCCGCTCTCTCCTTCTGTCAGATGTGGCGGCACTCCGCTCTCTCCTTCTGTCAGATGTGGCGGCACTCCGCTCTCTCCTTCTGTCAGATGTGGCGGCACTCCGCTCTCTCCTTCTGTCAGATGTGGCGGCACTCCGCTCTCTCCCTCTGTCAGATGTGGCGGCACTCCGCTCTCTCCTTCTGTCAGATGTGGCGGCACTCCGCTCTCTCCCTCTGTCAGATGTGGCGGCACTCCGCTCTCTCCTTCTGTCAGATGTGGCGGCACTCCGCTCTCTCCTTCTGTCAGATGTGGCGGCACTCCGCTCTCTCCCTCTGTCAGATGTGGCGGCACTCCGCTCTCTCCTTCTGTCAGATGTGGCGGCACTCCGCTCTCTCCCTCTGTCAGATGTGGCGGCACTCCGCTCTCTCCCTCTGTCAGATGTGGCGGCACTCCGCTCTCTCCCTCTGTCAGATGTGGCGGCACTCCGCTCTCTCCCTCTGTCAGATGTGGCGGCACTCCGCTCTCTCCTTCTGTCAGATGTGGCGGCACTCCGCTCTCTCCCTCTGTCAGATGTGGCGGCACTCCGCTCTCTCCCTCTGTCAGATGTGGCGGCACTCCGCTCTCTCCTCTGTCAGATGTGGCGGCACTCCGCTCTCTCCCTCTGTCAGATGTGGCGGCACTCCGCTCTCTCCCTCTGTCAGATGTGGCGGCACTCCGCTCTCTCCCTCTGTCAGCTGTGGCGGCACTCCGCTCTCTCCTTCTGTCAGGTGTGGCGGCACTCCGCTCTCTCCTTCTGTCAGATGTGGCGGCACTCCGCTCTCTCCCTCTGTCAGATGTGGCGGCACTCCGCTCTCTCCCTCTGTCAGATGTGGCGCACTCCGCTCTCTCCTTCTGTCAGGTGTGGCGGCACTCCGCTCTCTCCTTCTGTCAGGTGTGGCGGCACTCCGCTCTCTCCCTCTGTCAGGTGTGGCGGCACTCCGCTCTCTCCTTCTGTCAGATGTGGCGGCACTCCGCTCTCTCCCTCTGTCAGATGTGGCGGCACTCCGCTCTCTCCTTCTGTCAGATGTGGCGGCACTCCGCTCTCTCCCTCTGTCAGGTGTGGCGGCACTCCGCTCTCTCCTTCTGTCAGATGTGGCGGCACTCCGCTCTCTCCCTCTGTCAGATGTGGCGGCACTCCGCTCTCTCCCTCTGTCAGATGTGGCGGCACTCCGCTCTCTCCCTCTGTCAGGTGTGGCGGCACTCCGCTCTCTCCCTCTGTCAGATGTGGCGGCACTCCGCTCTCTCCCTCTGTCAGATGTGGCGGCACTCCGCTCTCTCCCTCTGTCAGGTGTGGCGGCACTCCGCTCTCTCCTTCTGTCAGATGTGGCGGCACTCCGCTCTCTCCTTCTGTCAGATGTGGCGGCACTCCGCTCTCTCCCTCTGTCAGATGTGGCGGCACTCCGCTCTCTCCCTCTGTCAGGTGTGGCGGCACTCCGCTCTCTCCTTCTGTCAGATGTGGCGGCACTCCGCTCTCTCCTTCTGTCAGATGTGGCGGCACTCCGCTCTCTCCCTCTGTCAGATGTGGCGGCACTCCGCTCTCTCCTTCTGTCAGATGTGGCGGCACTCCGCTCTCTCCCTCTGTCAGATGTGGCGGCACTCCGCTCTCTCCTTCTGTCAGATGTGGCGGCACTCCGCTCTCTCCCTCTGTCAGATGTGGCGGCACTCCGCTCTCTCCTTCTGTCAGATGTGGCGGCACTCCGCTCTCTCCCTCTGTCAGATGTGGCGGCACTCCGCTCTCTCCCTCTGTCAGATGTGGCGGCACTCCGCTCTCTCCCTCTGTCAGGTGTGGCGGCACTCCGCTCTCTCCTTCTGTCAGATGTGGCGGCACTCCGCTCTCTCCCTCTGTCAGATGTGGCGGCACTCCGCTCTCTCCCTCTGTCAGATGTGGCGGCACTCTGCTCTCTCCCTCTGTCAGATATGGCGGCACGCCGCTCTCTCCCTCTGTCAGATGTGGCGGCACTCCGCTCTCTCCTTCTGTCAGATGTGGCGGCACTCCGCTCTCTCCTTCTGTCAGATGTGGCGGCACTCCGCTCTCTCCTTCTGTCAGATGTGGCGGCACTCCGCTCTCTCCTTCTGTCAGATGTGGCGGCACTCCGCTCTCTCCTTCTGTCAGATGTGGCGGCACTCCGCTCTCTCCCTCTGTCAGATGTGGCGGCACTCCGCTCTCTCCTTCTGTCAGATGTGGCGGCACTCCGCTCTCTCCCTCTGTCAGATGTGGCGGCACTCCGCTCTCTCCTTCTGTCAGATGTGGCGGCACTCCGCTCTCTCCTTCTGTCAGATGTGGCGGCACTCCGCTCTCTCCCTCTGTCAGATGTGGCGGCACTCCGCTCTCTCCTTCTGTCAGATGTGGCGGCACTCCGCTCTCTCCCTCTGTCAGATGTGGCGGCACTCCGCTCTCTCCTCTGTCAGATGTGGCGGCACTCCGCTCTCTCCTCTGTCAGATGTGGCGGCACTCCGCTCTCTCCCTCTGTCAGATGTGGCGGCACTCCGCTCTCTCCTTCTGTCAGATGTGGCGGCACTCCGCTCTCTCCCTCTGTCAGATGTGGCGGCACTCCGCTCTCTCCCTCTGTCAGATGTGGCGGCACTCCGCTCTCTCCTCTGTCAGATGTGGCGGCACTCCGCTCTCTCCCTCTGTCAGATGTGGCGGCACTCCGCTCTCTCCCTCTGTCAGATGTGGCGGCACTCCGCTCTCTCCCTCTGTCAGCTGTGGCGGCACTCCGCTCTCTCCTTCTGTCAGGTGTGGCGGCACTCCGCTCTCTCCTTCTGTCAGATGTCGGCGGCACTCCGCTCTCTCCCTCTGTCAGATGTGGCGGCACTCCGCTCTCTCCCTCTGTCAGATGTGGCGGCACTCCGCTCTCTCCTTCTGTCAGGTGTGGCGGCACTCCGCTCTCTCCTTCTGTCAGGTGTGGCGGCACTCCGCTCTCTCCCTCTGTCAGGTGTGGCGGCACTCCGCTCTCTCCTTCTGTCAGATGTGGCGGCACTCCGCTCTCTCCCTCTGTCAGATGTGGCGGCACTCCGCTCTCTCCTTCTGTCAGATGTGGCGGCACTCCGCTCTCTCCCTCTGTCAGGTGTGGCGGCACTCCGCTCTCTCCTTCTGTCAGATGTGGCGGCACTCCGCTCTCTCCCTCTGTCAGATGTGGCGGCACTCCGCTCTCTCCCTCTGTCAGATGTGGCGGCACTCCGCTCTCTCCCTCTGTCAGGTGTGGCGGCACTCCGCTCTCTCCCTCTGTCAGATGTGGCGGCACTCCGCTCTCTCCCTCTGTCAGATGTGGCGGCACTCCGCTCTCTCCCTCTGTCAGATGTGGCGGCACTCCGCTCTCTCCCTCTGTCAGATGTGGCGGCACTCCGCTCTCTCCCTCTGTCAGATGTGGCGGCACTCCGCTCTCTCCTCTGTCAGATGTGGCGGCACTCCGCTCTCTCCCTCTGTCAGATGTGGCGGCACTCCGCTCTCTCCCTCTGTCAGATGTGGCGGCACTCCGCTCTCTCCCTCTGTCAGGTGTGGCGGCACTCCGCTCTCTCCCTCTGTCAGATGTGGCGGCACTCCGCTCTCTCCTTCTGTCAGATGTGGCGGCACTCCGCTCTCTCCTTCTGTCAGATGTGGCGGCACTCCGCTCTCTCCTTCTGTCAGATGTGGCGGCACTCCGCTCTCTCCTTCTGTCAGATGTGGCGGCACTCCGCTCTCTCCCTCTGTCAGATGTGGCGGCACTCCGCTCTCTCCCTCTGTCAGATGTGGCGGCACTCGCTCTCTCCCCTTCTGTCAGGTGTGGCGGCACTCCGCTCTCTCCTTCTGTCAGATGTGGCGGCACTCCGCTCTCTCCTTCTGTCAGATGTGGCGGCACTCCGCTCTCTCCCTCTGTCAGATGTGGCGGCACTCCGCTCTCTCCCTCTGTCAGATGTGGCGGCACTCCGCTCTCTCCCTCTGTCAGATGTGGCGGCACTCCGCTCTCTCCTTCTGTCAGATGTGGCGGCACTCCGCTCTCTCCTTCTGTCAGATGTGGCGGCACTCCGCTCTCTCCTTCTGTCAGATGTGGCGGCACTCCGCTCTCTCCCTCTGTCAGATGTGGCGGCACTCCGCTCTCTCCCTCTGTCAGATGTGGCGGCACTCCGCTCTCTCCTTCTGTCAGGTGTGGCGGCACTCCGCTCTCTCCCTCTGTCAGATGTGGCGGCACTCCGCTCTCTCCCTCTGTCAGGTGTGGCGGCACTCCGCTCTCTCCTTCTGTCAGATGTGGCGGCACTCCGCTCTCTCCTTCTGTCAGATGTGGCGGCACTCCGCTCTCTCCCTCTGTCAGATATGGCGGCACTCCGCTCTCTCCCTCTGTCAGATGTGGCGGCACTCCGCTCTCTCCTTCTGTCAGATGTGGCGGCACTCCGCTCTCTCCTTCTGTCAGATGTGGCGGCACTCCGCTCTCTCCTTCTGTCAGATGTGGCGGCACTCCGCTCTCTCCTTCTGTCAGATGTGGCGGCACTCCGCTCTCTCCCTCTGTCAGATGTGGCGGCACTCCGCTCTCTCCTTCTGTCAGATGTGGCGGCACTCCGCTCTCTCCCTCTGTCAGATGTGGCGGCACTCCGCTCTCTCCTTCTGTCAGATGTGGCGGCACTCCGCTCTCTCCTTCTGTCAGATGTGGCGGCACTCCGCTCTCTCCCTCTGTCAGATGTGGCGGCACTCCGCTCTCTCCTTCTGTCAGATGTGGCGGCACTCCGCTCTCTCCCTCTGTCAGATGTGGCGGCACTCCGCTCTCTCCCTCTGTCAGATGTGGCGGCACTCCGCTCTCTCCCTCTGTCAGATGTGGCGGCACTCCGCTCTCTCCCTCTGTCAGATGTGGCGGCACTCCGCTCTCTCCTTCTGTCAGATGTGGCGGCACTCCGCTCTCTCCCTGTCAGATGTGGCGGCACTCCGCTCTCTCCCTCTGTCAGATGTGGCGGCACTCCGCTCTCTCCTCCTGTCAGATGTGGCGGCACTCCGCTCTCTCCCTCTGTCAGATGTGGCGGCACTCCGCTCTCTCCCTCTGTCAGATGTGGCGGCACTCCGCTCTCTCCTTCTGTCAGATGTGGCGGCACTCCGCTCTCTCCTTCTGTCAGATGTGGCGGCACTCCGCTCTCTCCTTCTGTCAGATGTGGCGGCACTCCGCTCTCTCCTTCTGTCAGATGTGGCGGCACTCCGCTCTCTCCCTCTGTCAGATGTGGCGGCACTCCGCTCTCTCCCTCTGTCAGATGTGGCGGCACTCCGCTCTCTCCCTCTGTCAGCTGTGGCGGCACTCCGCTCTCTCCTTCTGTCAGGTGTGGCGGCACTCCGCTCTCTCCTTCTGTCAGATGTGGCGGCACTCCGCTCTCTCCCTCTGTCAGATGTGGCGGCACTCCGCTCTCTCCCTCTGTCAGATGTGGCGGCACTCCGCTCTCTCCTTCTGTCAGGTGTGGCGGCACTCCGCTCTCTCCTTCTGTCAGGTGTGGCGGCACTCCGCTCTCTCCCTCTGTCAGGTGTGGCGGCACTCCGCTCTCTCCTTCTGTCAGATGTGGCGGCACTCCGCTCTCTCCCTCTGTCAGATGTGGCGGCACTCCGCTCTCTCCTTCTGTCAGATGTGGCGGCACTCCGCTCTCTCCTCTGTCAGGTGTGGCGGCACTCCGCTCTCTCCTTCTGTCAGATGTGGCGGCACTCCGCTCTCTCCCTCTGTCAGATGTGGCGGCACTCCGCTCTCTCCTCTGTCAGATGTGGCGGCACTCCGCTCTCTCCCTCTGTCAGGTGTGGCGGCACTCCGCTCTCTCCCTCTGTCAGATGTGGCGGCACTCCGCTCTCTCCCTCTGTCAGATGTGGCGGCACTCCGCTCTCTCCCTCTGTCAGATGTGGCGGCACTCCGCTCTCTCCCTCTGTCAGATGTGGCGGCACTCCGCTCTCTCCCTCTGTCAGATGTGGCGGCACTCCGCTCTCTCCCTCTGTCAGATGTGGCGGCACTCCGCTCTCTCCCTCTGTCAGATGTGGCGGCACTCCGCTCTCTCCCTCTGTCAGATGTGGCGGCACTCCGCTCTCTCCCTCTGTCAGGTGTGGCGGCACTCCGCTCTCTCCCTCTGTCAGATGTGGCGGCACTCCGCTCTCTCCTTCTGTCAGATGTGGCGGCACTCCGCTCTCTCCTTCTGTCAGATGTGGCGGCACTCCGCTCTCTCCTTCTGTCAGATGTGGCGGCACTCCGCTCTCTCCTTCTGTCAGATGTGGCGGCACTCCGCTCTCTCCCTCTGTCAGATGTGGCGGCACTCCGCTCTCTCCCTCTGTCAGATGTGGCGGCACTCCGCTCTCTCCCCTTCTGTCAGGTGTGGCGGCACTCCGCTCTCTCCTTCTGTCAGATGTGGCGGCACTCCGCTCTCTCCTTCTGTCAGATGTGGCGGCACTCCGCTCTCTCCCTCTGTCAGATGTGGCGGCACTCCGCTCTCTCCTCTGTCAGATGTGGCGGCACTCCGCTCTCTCCCTCTGTCAGATGTGGCGGCACTCCGCTCTCTCCTTCTGTCAGATGTGGCGGCACTCCGCTCTCTCCTTCTGTCAGATGTGGCGGCACTCCGCTCTCTCCTTCTGTCAGATGTGGCGGCACTCCGCTCTCTCCCTCTGTCAGATGTGGCGGCACTCCGCTCTCTCCCTCTGTCAGATGTGGCGGCACTCCGCTCTCTCCTTCTGTCAGGTGTGGCGGCACTCCGCTCTCTCCCTCTGTCAGATGTGGCGGCACTCCGCTCTCTCCCTCTGTCAGGTGTGGCGGCACTCCGCTCTCTCCTTCTGTCAGATGTGGCGGCACTCCGCTCTCTCCTTCTGTCAGATGTGGCGGCACTCCGCTCTCTCCCTCTGTCAGGTGTGGCGGCACTCCGCTCTCTCCTTCTGTCAGATGTGGCGGCACTCCGCTCTCTCCTTCTGTCAGATGTGGCGGCACTCCGCTCTCTCCTTCTGTCAGATGTGGCGGCACTCCGCTCTCTCCCTCTGTCAGATGTGGCGGCACTCCGCTCTCTCCCTCTGTCAGGTGTGGCGGCACTCCGCTCTCTCCTTCTGTCAGATGTGGCGGCACTCCGCTCTCTCCTTCTGTCAGATGTGGCGGCACTCCGCTCTCTCCTTCTGTCAGATGTGGCGGCACTCCGCTCTCTCCCTCTGTCAGATGTGGCGGCACTCCGCTCTCTCCTTCTGTCAGATGTGGCGGCACTCCGCTCTCTCCCTCTGTCAGAGTGCTGGAAGACCACACAAGGCTGTGATCATGTGATTAGAAGCTACACTGATTGGCTGCAGGTCATTATTATGGGACCGGAGCTGTCCAATGATCACAAAGCCTCTGCTGGGAGTGGGGACATCACACTATGACATCATGATAATTTTGTAGAAGAAATGTGATTGGTTTAGGAATGATTCTGGCTCCTCCCTCTCTTCTGCAGATCAACTTCATCCTCTTTGTGAGAATCATCCGAATTCTGATGAAGAAGCTGAGAACCTCCGATGTGTGGGGGAGCGACTTCAACCAATACAAGTGAGACGCTGAGCGCTGGGAGAGACCACTCATAACGGGGGGGGGGGAGTGTGCCTAACATCCAACACTGGGAGAGACCACCGGGGTATATAGGAGGGTCTCTTCTCTCATTCCGGGGTATATAGGAGGGTCTCTTCTCTCATTCCGGGGTATATATGAGGGTCTCTTCTCTCATTCCGGGGTATATAGGAGGGTCTCTTCTCTCATTCCGGGGTATATAGGAGGGTCTCTTCTCTCATTCCGGGGTATATAGGAGGGTCTCTTCTCTCATTCCGGGGTATATAGGAGGGTCTCTTCTCCCATTCCGGGGTATATAGGAGGGTCTCTTCTCTCATTCCAGGGTATATAGGAGGGTCTCTTCTCTCATTCCGGGGTATATAGGAGGGTCTCTTCTCCCATTCCGGGGTATATAGGAGGGTCTCTTCTCTCATTCCGGGGTATATAGGAGGGTCACTCCTCTCATTCCGGGGTATATAGGAGGGTCTCTTCTCTCATTCCAGGGTATATAGGAGGGTCTCTTCTCTCATTCCAGGGTATATAGGAGGGTCTCTTCTCTCATTCCGGGGTATATAGGAGGGTCTCCTCTCTCATTCCAGGGTATATAGGACGGTCTCTTCTCTCATTCTGGGGTATATAGGAGGGTCTCTTCTCTCATTCCGGGGTATATAGGAGGGTCTCTTCTCTCATTGCGGGGTATATAGGAGGGTCTCTTCTCTCATTCCGGAGTATATAGGAGGGTCTCTTCTCTTATTCCGGGGTATATAGGAGGGTCTCTTCTCTCATTCCAGGGTATATAGGAGGGTCTCTTCTCTCATTCCAGGGTATATAGGAGGGTCTCTTCTCTCATTCCAGGGTATATAGGACGGTCTCTTCTCTCATTCTGGGGTATATAGGAGGGTCTCTTCTCTCATTCCGGGGTATATAGGAGGGTCTCTTCTCTCATTCCAGGGTATATAGGACGGTCTCTTCTCTCATTCTGGGGTATATAGGAGGGTCTCTTCTCTCATTCCGGGGTATATAGAAGGGTCTCTTCTCTCATTCCGGGGTATATAGGAGGGTCTCTTCTCTCATTCCGGGGTATATAGGAGGGTCTCCTCTCTCATTCCAGGGTATATAGGACGGTCTCTTCTCTCATTCTGGGGTATATAGGAGGGTCTCTTCTCTCATTCCGGGGTATATAGGAGGGTCTCTTCTCTCATTGCGGGGTATATAGGAGGGTCTCTTCTCTCATTCCGGAGTATATAGGAGGGTCTCTTCTCTCATTCCAGGGTATATAGGAGGGTCTCTTCTCTCATTCCAGGGTATATAGGAGGGTCTCTTCTCTCATTCCGGGGTATATAGGAGGGTCTCTTCTCTCATTCCGGGGTATATAGGAGGGTCTCTTCTCTCATTCCGGGGTATATAGGAGGGTCTCTTCTCTCATTCCGGGGTATATAGGAGGGTCTCTTCTCTCATTCCGGGGTATATAGGAGGGTCTCTTCTCTCATTCCAGGGTATATAGGAGGGTCTCTTCTCTCATTCCAGGGTATATAGGAGGGTCTCTTCTCTCATTGCGGAGTATATAGGAGGGTCTCTTCTCTCATTCCGGGGTATATAGGAGGGTCTCTTCTCTCATTGCGGGGTATATAGGAGGGTCTCTTCTCTCATTCCAGGGTATATAGGAGGGTCTCTTCTCTCATTCCGGGGTATATAGGAGGGTCTCTTCTCTCATTCCGGGGTATATAGGAGGGTCTCTTCTCTCATTCCGGGGTATATAGGAGGGTCTCTTCTCTCATTCCAGGGTATATAGGAGGGTCTCTTCTCTCATTCTGGGGTATATAGGAGGGTCTCTTCTCTCATTCCGGGGTATATAGGAGGGTCTCTTCTCTCATTCCGGGGTATATAGGAGGGTCTCTTCTCTCATTCCGGGGTATATAGGAAGGTCTCTTCTCTCATTCCGGGGTATATAGGAGGGTCTCTTCTCTCATTGCGGGGTATATAGGAGGGTCTCTTCTCTCATTCCGGGGTATATAGGAGGGTCTCTTCTCTCATTCCAGGGTATATAGGACGGTCTCTTCTCTCATTCTGGGGTATATAGGAGGGTCTCTTCTCTCATTCCGGGGTATATAGGAGGGTCTCTTCTCTCATTCCAGGGTATATAGGAGGGTCTCTTCTCTCATTCCGGGGTATATAGGAGGGTCTCTTCTCTCATTCCGGGGTATATAGGAGGGTCTCTTCTCTCATTCCGGGGTATATAGGAGGGTCTCTTCTCTCATTCCAGGGTATATAGGAGGGTCTCTTCTCTCATTCCGGGGTATATAGGAGGGTCTCTTCTCTCATTCTGGGGTATATAGGAGGGTCTCTTCTCTCATTGCGGGGTATATAGAAGGGTCTCTTCTCTCATTCCGGGGTATATAGGAGGGTCTCTTCTCTCATTCCAGGGTATATAGGAGGGTCTCTTCTCTCATTCCGGGGTATATAGGAGGGTCTCTTCTCTCATTCCGGGGTATATAGGAGGGTCTCTTCTCTCATTCCGGGGTATATAGGAGGGTCTCCTCTCTCATTCCAGGGTATATAGGAGGGTCTCTTCTCTCATTGCGGGGTATATAGAAGGGTCTCTTCTCTCATTCCGGGGTATATAGAAGGGTCTCTTCTCTCATTCCGGGGTATATAGGAGGGTCTCTTCTCTCATTGCGGGGTATATAGGAGGGTCTCTTCTCTCATTCTGGGGTATATAGGAGGGTCTCTTCTCTCATTCTGGGGTATATAGGAGGGTCTCTTCTCTCATTCCGGGGTATATAGGAGGGTCTCTTCTCTCATTCCAGGGTATATAGGAGGGTCTCTTCTCTCATTCCGGGGTATATAGGAGGGTCTCTTCTCTCATTGCGGGGTATATAGGAGGGTCTCTTCTCTCATTCCGGGGTATATAGGAGGGTCTCTTCTCTCATTCTGGGGTATATAGGAGGGTCTCTTCTCTCATTCCGGGGTATATAGGAGGGTCTCTTCTCTCATTCCGGGGTATATAGGAGGGTCTCTTCTCTCATTGCGGGGTATATAGGAGGGTCTCTTCTCTCATTCCGGGGTATATAGGAGGGTCTCTTCTCTCATTCCGGGGTATATAGGAGGGTCTCTTCTCTCATTGCGGGGTATATAGGAGGGTCTCTTCTCTCATTCCAGGGTATATAGGAGGGTCTCTTCTCTCATTCCGGGGTATATAGGAGGGTCTCTTCTCTCATTCCAGGGTATATAGGAGGGTCTCTTCTCTCATTCCGGGGTATATAGGAGGGTCTCTTCTCTCATTGCGGGGTATATAGGAGGGTCTCTTCTCTCATTCCGGGGTATATAGGAGGGTCTCTTCTCTCATTCCGGGGTATATAGGAGGGTCTCTTCTCTCATTCCGGGGTATATAGGAGGGTCTCTTCTCTCATTCCAGGGTATATAGGAGGGTCTCTTCTCTCATTCCGGGGTATATAGGAGGGTCTCTTCTCTCATTGCGGGGTATATAGGAGGGTCTCTTCTCTCATTCCGGGGTATATAGGAGGGTCTCTTCTCTCATTCCGGGGTATATAGGAGGGTCTCTTCTCTCATTGCGGGGTATATAGGAGGGTCTCTTCTCTCATTGCGGGGTATATAGGAGGGTCTCTTCTCTCATTCCGGGGTATATAGGAGGGTCTCTTCTCTCATTGCGGGGTATATAGGAGGGTCTCTTCTCTCATTGCGGGGTATATAGGAGGGTCTCTTCTCTCCGGTATATGGAGGTGTTATTTCCTTTGTTATTCTCTTCATACAGCGCCACAGACGTGGGAGCGATATCAGGGGGGGGAGGGGTGATAACAATCAGTGGGCTCCTCTGTATTGTGTATAATGGGGGTGGGGGGTTGACCCTCTGTCAGGTTTTTATTGGAGAGGAGATTTCTCCTCTATTTATACATAAAGACAAAGTCCGAAGTTTTAGATTCGTCTCCAGAACAGGAAATGAGGGGAAATCGTCCAATGGGGACAATTATCTCCTCACTTCTGGAGATTTCCTTTGACTTCCTGTTGCTTCTCTTAGACAGGAAATGAAGAGAAATGTCCTAAATGGAGCACAGAGAGGAAAATAATAACCTGCAGGGGTTGTAACTCTTCCCTCTAAATCTAAAACAAGAACTTCCTGTAGATTGTCGGGAAATGAAGAACAATATTAGATGTCCCATGAACTGTATAAAGTGCCGTCACCCATAGCAACCAATCAGCTGTCAGCTTGGATAGTTTCCATGCCTTGCACTGATGAGAGCGGACTGGTTGCCGTGGGTTACCACATATTACAGCCTCTGATTTTATGTCTTGTTCTCGGCAGGCGTCTGGCCCGCTCCACGCTCCTCCTCATCCCGCTCTTCGGCGTTCATTACATCATCTTCGCTTTCTTCCCGGAGGATGTGAGCAGCGGCACCGTGGAGATCCGGCTGTCCTTCGAGCTCGCCCTCGGCTCCTTCCAGGTGACTCCGCCCAGCGGGGGGTCCCAATTCTCACTCTAGAGACCCCATTCACAGAGGTCAGGGGTCACAGTGATTACAGGGGTCACAGAGGTCAGGGGTCAGAGGTCACAGAGGTCATATGCCAGGAAAATGACAGTTATTTTCAGTCCAACAAGGTTTGAAAATGGCAGTCATATGGCTGAAAATAACAGATTTATCCTTGTGCTAAAAAGTAGTAAATTGAGCCTATTGTGTGCAGTCTCCCATAGCAACCAGTCAGATCCCACATTCCAGCAAAACCGCGATTTCTGAATGCTGCAACTTACTAGAATCAGTCTAGATCAGTGTGTCCTATAGCAGTACTCTGCCTCCCTCTTGTGGTAGGACTGAGGAACTTCAATTGAGTTGTACAACTGCTATACACCCCACACACCCTATACACCTTACACCCTATACACCCCACACACCCTATACACCTTACACCCCCCACACACCCTATACACCTTACACCCTATACACCCTATACACCCCACACACCCTATACACCCCACACACCCTATACACCTTAAACCCTATACACCCCACACACCCTATACACCTTACACCCCCCACACACCCCACACACCCTATACACCTTACACCCTATACACCCTATACACCCCACACACCCTATACACCCCACACACCCTATACACCTTACACCCTATACACCCTATACACCCCACACACCCTATACACCTTACACCCTATACACCCCACACACCCTTTACACCTTACACCCTATACACCCCACACACCCTATACACCTTACACCCTATACACCCCACACACCCTATACACCTTACACCCTATACACCCCACACACCTTACACCCTTTACACCTTACACCCTATACACCCCACACACCCTATACACCTTACACCCTATACACCCCACACACCCTATACACCTTACACCCTATACACCCCACACACCCTTTACACCTTACACCCTATACACCCCACAAACCCTATACACCTTACACCCTATACACCCCACAAACCCTATACACCTTACACCCTATACACCCCACACACACCCCAATACTCCTTCATGGTCTCTATATTCCATGGTGTCTGTTTTATATTTCATATATATTTCATTATATTGTTAGTCGGTTACAGGGGGAGGGGCCTCATGTGACTCCTCCTCCTATATATTGATCATTTGTAGATTTAGATTATCAGGTTTTATTCTCATCTCATTACATGAATTTCTTCTGATTTGTATAAACAAGCTGAATTCACAAAGCTCTAACACAAGGATAAGGATCTTTATTTTCAGTCATGTGATCTTCTAATCATCTATTGGCTGGAAATAAGGATCCTTATCCTGGAGTTTGTTTAGTGACTTGGACCCGGAGTGATATGATGGGGGAGGGGCACATGGGGGAGGGGCACTGGGGGGAGGGGGGGGGGGGAGTTCCGTTCTAATATCTGTTATGTGTCTCTGTCCTCAGGGCTTCGTGGTGGCCATCCTCTACTGCTTCCTGAATGGAGAGGTAGGTGGAGACCCCCAAATCCAGCGACATTTATTATGCGCCCAATGATATGAATATCGATCGTTTGGGGCTCATTCACACCTTTGTGTAGTCTATGGCCTCCTCCAATCTGTCTGCAATCAATTGAATGTCAAATATCTGCAACCCAGAGTTGATTTCCCGCCATATTACTGATTATAGTGAATGCTGATTGGGTGAAATGTCTTGTTTTATCTTTATTCATGGGGGGGAGGGGGGATTTATTTTGCAACGCGCTGCAATGCATTACCGTGTGTTTCAATGTTACACAAGGAGGGGGCGTTGCCTTATTGCGTTGGGGTAAAATTCAAAATAAATCACCATAATCCAACATGGAGGTGGAAATGTGTCCTCAGAGCTCATTACACCCTAAAAATCCACCATCCCCCCACATTTTTCTTCCCCATTGACTTCAGTGTATTTACCAAAAGGATGAAATTTTACCAAAATCTCCCAAATTTTACCATAATTTGAGGGAAATGAAAACTCTCGGCTTTGCTCCTCTTGATGAATAAAGATAGAATCTGTCACTGTTGGTACGTCTCGTATTCTGTGTCCCTCTGACATCTCCTTCCTCCCATCCCCCAGGTCCAGTTTGAGATCCAGCGGAAGTGGCGCAGATATCACCTCCGGAAATATTTCTGGTTGCGGCAGCAGAAACACTCGACGGTCAGTAACGGGGGAAGCGTCCTCACCCAGGTGGTGCAGGTCAGCCGCAGCAGCCAGAGGGAGTCCAGGAAGTCCTCCGCCACTCCCATGACCAGCCTAATCTGATTGAAGGAGATCCGCCGCTATCTGGTGGCCCCCAGCAAACGCTCCGCTACCAACCAACCAAATCTACCGGATCACCGGAGCAGCACAGATGTCAGATCACACATCGGCCCCATCTTCATTCTCCTTTATTCCCAAGATTTCCCCACAAACACCTGCAGATTCCCAACCTTCTCCACCGGAAATACGGGATAGCAGGGAGGTGAACTGAATATTCAACATGAGGAGGAGGAGGAGGATGAGCGGAGCCGTCCAACCAGAATCAGGGGGCCCCCTAATATGAAGTGATGTCAGCAGTGAAGGTACAAAGATGTTAAATTGTGATCTGTAAGGACTGGAGGCCTGAAAACAGATCCTCCAGACCAACAACCAATGTGAGATCCTCCAAGCCAACTACCAATGTGAGATCCTCCAGACCAACAACCAATGTGAGATCCTCCAGACCAACAACCAATGTGAGATCCTCCAGGCCAACTACCAATGTGAGATCCTCCAGGCCAACTACCAATGTGAGATCCTCCAGGCCAACTACCAATGTGAGATCCTCCAGGCCAACTACCAATGTGAGATCCTGCGGGCCAACAAACAATGTGAGATCCTCCAGGCCAACTACCGAAGTGAGATCCTCCAGACCAACTACCAATGTGAGATCCTCCTGACTGACAACTAATGTGAGATCCTCTAGGCCATCTACTGATGTGAGATCCTCTAGGCCAACTACCAATGTGAGATCCTCCAGGCCAACTACCAATGTGAGATCCTCCAAGCCAACTACCAATGTGAGATCCTGCGGGCCAACAAACAATGTGAGATCCTCCAGGCCAACTACCGAAGTGAGATCCTCCAGACCAACTACCAATGTGAGATCCTCCTGACTGACAACTAATGTGAGATCCTCTAGGCCATCTACTGATGCGAGATCCTCTAGGCCAACTACTGATGTGAGATCCTCCAGGCCAACTACCGATGTGAGATCCTCCAGGCCAACTACCGATGTGAGATCCCACAGACTAACTACCGATGTGGGATCCTCCTGACCGACAACCAATGTAAGATCCCACAAACTGATCACCGATGTGAGATTCTCCAAACTAACAAGCAGTGAGAGATTCTTCAGACTGATCACCAATGTGATATTCCAGGGCCCAACTACTGATGTGAGATCCTTCAGTTTGACAACCAGTGAGAGATCCTTCAAACTGATCACTGATGTGAGATCCTCCATACCAAAATGAATGCGAGATCTTCCAGACCAACTACCAATGTGAGATCCTACAGACTACTACCAGCGAGAAATCCTCCAGACCAAAACCAATGTGATATTCTAGGGACCAACCACAAATATGAGAGCCTACTCACCACAACTAATACCCAGTGAGAGACCTTAGACTGATAGCCTGATTGACAACCAGTGTGAGATCCTCCAGACCAACTACTGATGAGGGCTCCTACAGATTGGCAACCAAAGTGACATTTTAGGGACCAACCACTGATTACCGAGATCTTCTTGACCAAAACCAATGTGAGATCCTACATACTGACAACCAATGTGAGATCCTACAGACCAACAACTGATGTGAGATCCTACAGACCAACCACTGATGTGAGATTTTACAAACTGAGAACAGATGTGAGATCATTCAGACTAAAGAATGCCAGGTGTGTGAGGGGAAAAATAAGACGAGAAGTTGTTGTGATCTGAGACGGCGGAGTGTGAAGGGTTAACGTCTAATCTGCTAATCTGCTTGTGAGAGTCGGCAAGTCTGAACTCGCCAGATCCAGGCGTAGCGCCATTCACACCTCCAACCAGGAGATTCCCTTCCACCTCACCGAGGCCCACAGATCTACAGAGCAGAGAGAAGTTCCGGGGCTGGAGGTCCCCACAGATGTCGTCTGTTAAATTCCCATCTGTACGTAGGCGGTAGTGATGAGTTGATATAATCTGCAGATGTGATTGTATCAATTCTTCCTGATTGGGTTTCTGTGGATTGTGATACACCTGATACCCCAACAGACTGAGCTCCACCCCCAGTGTCAGGATGATGGACAGCAGCTCAGTGACGGCGGGGAGGCTGGGCTGGGGGTTGGTGACATTCACCCTCTCCATTGTTACCTGTATATCTCCAGGGCGGATGTTCTTCATATATAAGAATAGAGTGAATCGGGAAAATACCATATTATGGCCACTAGATGGAGCTGATAACCATAGGAAATAAATGCAGTGATCGTCGGCTCCATCTAGTGGCCCCATTGTGGTATTTTCCTCATTCAGTCTATTTTATAAAAATAACATCCGCCCCGCAGATATAAAAACCTAATAACGTTCGATTGTTCCATCATTTGCACAGAATGAACGAATATACACACCGAGGAGGCGACAACTGTCATCGATTATAACACATCGAACCCCGAGGACGATCGAATGTTACTCTTTGTGGATGAGAAAACAAATGACGTCTGGACATGGAAGCAGGTGATTGGAGAACATCTAACTGTCTCCGCCCACACTCAGCGCCCAGCAACTCCTCAAATTACTAAGCTGAGTGCCCCTCCCCCCAGATACCAGCCAATCCCCAGGCTCCGCCTTGCTGCTCAGTGCTTCTGTGGTGGTTTCTGGAACAGGAAGTGAAGGGAATCCACCCAATGAGAACACAGACAGCCGGAGTTCCACCTTAAGATTGAAAAGATTTTCTGTATCTCTCATGCAGAGTGAAATGTGTGAAGGCGGAGAACTTCTTTATTGTGTAGAACTTAGTCTTCCTCTAGAGGGAACCAATCAGACGCCTCCATATACGGACAATGATGGCGGATCTGGATGTAGAGATGTTTCTATACGTTGTTCATGTGAATGTCGCCATCTTGTGGATGTTCAATAAACTGAATTGTGTTACAGTGACTGCACTTTACTATTCCACCTCCCTCCATGTCTCAGAACAGAGCGCTGTGCCGCCAATTGGTTTTATCTCAGCAGTGTGACGGGTCACTAGAGAGAGAATCACCCAAAATGTACACAAAACCTCAACCTGTCGTGTGATCCAGATGTACAGGCCCCTCCCTCTTCATGTAATGCAGATGTATAGGCCCCTCCCTCTTCATGTGATCCAGATGTACAGGCCCCTCCCTCTTCATGTGATCCAGATGTATAGGCCCCTCCCTCTTCATGTGATCCAGATGTATAGGCCCCTCCCTCTTCATGTGATCCAGATGTATAGGCCCCTCCCTCTTCATGTGATGCAGATGTATAGGCCCCTCCCTCTTCATGTGATGCAGATGTATAGGCCCCTCCCTCTTCATGTGATCCAGATGTATAGGCCCCTCCCTCTTCATGTGATCCAGATGTATAGGCCCCTCCCTCTTCATGTGATGCAGATGTATAGGCCCCACCCTCTTCATGTGCTCCAGATGTATAGGCCCCACCCTCTTCATGTGCTCCAGATGTATAGGCCCCTCCCTCTTCATGTGCTCCAGATGTATAGGCCCCTCCCTCTTCAGCTGATCCAGATGTATAGGCCCCTCCCTCTTCATGTGCTCCAGATGTATAGGCCCCTCCCTCTTCATGTGCTCCAGATGTATAGGCCCCTCCCTCTTCATGTGCTCCAGATGTATAGGCCCCTCCCTCTTCAGCTGATCCAGATGTATAGGCCCCTCCCTCTTCATGTGCTCCAGATGTATAGGCCCCTCCCTCTTCATGTGCTCCAGATGTATAGGCCCCTCCCTCTTCATGTGATCCAGATGTATAGGCCCCTCCCTCTTCATGTGATGCAGATGTATAGGCCCCACCCTCTTCATGTGATGCAGATGTATAGGCCCCTCCCTCTTCATGTGATCCAGATGTATAGGCCCCTCCCTCTTCATGTGATCCAGATGTATAGGCCCCTCCCTCTTCATGTGATCCAGATGTATAGGCCCCTCCCTCTTCATGTGCTCCAGATGTATAGGCCCCTCCCTCTTCAGCTGATCCAGATGTATAGGCCCCTCCCTCTTCATGTGCTCCAGATGTATAGGCCCCTCCCTCTTCATGTGCTCCAGATGTATAGGCCCCTCCCTCTTCATGTGCTCCAGATGTATAGGCCCCTCCCTTTTCATGCATTAAAAGATGTGTAGTGGGTAGATGCCAAGCAAATGGATGGGTGTCTGATCAGGCCGGTGTCACCCCGCAGACTGCATTACATTATCTGTCACCAGAACATTCTATGGAAGATGATCCTCAGGTTTAGATGGTCACCGACCGACACCCCAAATCCCAGGTCACCGACACCCCAAATCCCAGGTCACCGACCGACACCCCAAATCCCAGGTCACCGACCGACACCCCAAATCCCAGGACACCGACACCCCAAATCCCAGGTCACCGACCGACACCCCAAATCCCAGGTCACCGACACCCCAAATCCCAGGTCACCGACCGACACCCCAAATCCCAGGTCACCGACCGACACCCCAAATCCCAGGACACCGACCGACACCCCAAATCCCAGGACACTGATACCCCACAACACCCCAAATCCCAGGTCACCGACCGACACCCCAAATCCCAGGACACTGATACCCCACAACACCCCAAATCCCAGGTCACCGACCGACACCCCAAATCCCAGGACACCGACACCTCTGATCCCAGGTCACCGACCGACACCCCAAATCCCAGGACACCGACACCCCAAATCCCAGGTCACCGACCGACACCCCAAATCCCAGGACACTGATACCCCACAACACCCCAAATCCCAGGTCACCGACCGACACCCCAAATCCCAGGACACTGATACCCCACAACACCCCAAATCCCAGGTCACCGACCGACACCCCAAATCCCAGGTCACCGACACCCCAAATCCCAGGTCACCGACCGACACCCCAAATCCCAGGACACTGATACCCCACAACACCCCAAATCCCAGGTCACCGACCGACACCCCAAATCCCAGGACACTGATACCCCACAACACCCCAAATCCCAGGACACTGATACCCCACAACACCCCAAATCCCAGGTCACCGACCGACACCCCAAATCCCAGGACACTGATACCCCACAACACCCCAAATCCCAGGTCACTGATACCCCACAACACCCCAAATCCCAGGTCACCGACCGACACCCCAAATCCCAGGACACTGATACCCCACAACACCCCAAATCCCAGGTCACCGACCGACACCCCAAATCCCAGGACACCGACACCTCTGATCCCAGGTCACCGACCGACACCCCAAATCACAGGACACCGACACCCCAAATCCCAGGTCACCGACTGACACCCCAAATCCCAGGACACTGATACCCCACAACACCCCAAATCCCAGGTCACCGACCGACACCCCAAATCCCAGGACACTGATACCCCACAACACCCCAAATCCCAGGACACTGATACCCCACAACACCCCAAATCCCAGGACACTGATACCCCACAACACCCCAAATCCCAGGTCACCGACCGACACCCCAAATCCCAGGACACTGATACCCCACAACACCCCAAATCCCAGGTCACTGATACCCCACAACACCCCAAATCCCAGGTCACTGATACCCCACAACACCCCAAATCCCAGGTCACCGACCGACACCCCAAATCCCAGGACACTGATACCCCACAACACCCCAAATCCCAGGTCACCGACCGACACCCCAAATCCCAGGACACTGATACCCCACAACACCCCAAATCCCAGGTCACCGACCGACACCCCAAATCCCAGGACACCGACACCTCTGATCCCAGGTCACCGACCGACACCCCAAATCCCAGGTCACCGACCGACACCCCAAATCCCAGGACACTGATACCCCACAACACCCCAAATCCCAGGACACTGATACCCCACAACACCCCAAATCCCAGGACACTGATACCCCACAACACCCCAAATCCCAGGTCACCAACACCTCTGATCCCAGGTCACCGACCGACACCCCAAATCCCAGGTCACCGACCGACCCCCACAACACCCCAAATCCCAGGACACTGATACCCCACAACACCCCAAATCCCAGGTCACCGACACCTCTGATCCCAGGTCACCGACCGACACCCCAAATCCCAGGTCACCGACCGACCCCCCCAAATCCCAGGTCACCGACCGACACCCCAAATCCCAGGACACTGATACCCCACAACACCCCAAATCCCAGGTCACCGACCGACACCCCAAATCCCAGGACACTGATACCCCACAACACCCCAAATCCCAGGTCACCGACCGACACCCCAAATCCCAGGACACCGACACCTCTGATCCCAGGTCACCGACCGACACCCCAAATCCCAGGTCACCGACCGACACCCCAAATCCCAGGACACTGATACCCCACAACACCCCAAATCCCAGGACACTGATACCCCACAACACCCCAAATCCCAGGACACTGATACCCCACAACACCCCAAATCCCAGGACACTGATACCCCACAACACCCCAAATCCCAGGTCACCGACACCTCTGATCCCAGGTCACCGACCGACACCCCAAATCCCAGGTCACCGACCGACACCCCAAATCCCAGGTCACCGACCGACCCCCCAAATCCCAGGACACTGATACCCCGCAACACCCCAAATCCCAGGTCACTGACCGACACCCCAAATCCCAGGTCACCGACCGACACCCCAAATCCCAGGACACTGATACCCCACAACACCCCAAATCCCAGGTCACCGACCGACACCCCAAATCCCAGGACACTGATACCCCACAACACCCCAAATCCCAGGTCACCGACCGACACCCCAAATCCCAGGTCACCGACACCTCTGATCCCAGGTCACCGACCGACACCCCCAAATCCCAGGTCACCGACCGACCCCCCAAATCCCAGGACACTGATACCCCGCAACACCCCAAATCCCAGGTCACTGACCGACACCCCAAATCCCAGGTCACTGACCGACACCCCAAATCCCAGGACACTGATACCCCACAACACCCCAAATCATAGGTCACCGACCGACACCTCAAATCCCAGGACACCGACACCTCTGATCCCAGGTCACCGACACCCCAAATCCCAGGTCACCGACACCCCAAATCCCAGGTCACTGACCGACACCCCAAATCCCAGGATACCGACACCTCTGATCCCAGGTCACTGACCGACACCCCAAATCCCAGGATACCGACACCTCTGATCCCAGGTCACTGACCGACACCCCAAATCCCAGAATACCGACACCCCAAATCCCAGGACACCGACCGACACCCCACAACACCCCAAATCCCAGGACACCGAGACCACTGATCCCAGGTCACCGACCGACACCCCAAATCCCAGGACACCGACACCCCAAATCCCAGGACACCGAGACCACTGATCCCAGGTCACCGACCGACAACCCAAATCCCAGGACACCAACCAACACCCAACACCCCAAATCCCAGGACAACGATAACCCCACCATAAACTCTGATCCCAGGACACTGACCCCCCCCGATCCCAGGACACTGACCCCCCCCCCGATCCCAGGACACTGACCCCCCCCCGATCCCAGGACACTGACACACAGACAGTGAGGGGGGTGATGGGACGATTGAACGTTTGTAGTGATGGAGTCACAGCAGATTTTACTGAATTTAATGAGATTTATTTCAATTCAACTGAACTGAGAGGAATTCGAGTTTTATTAGTCATCCTCTGAAAATGCTCTTTGCCTGGCTGTCGGTGGCCTCCATACTTAATGGGTCGCTGTAATCAGCCCTCAGATTAGAAAGTGAAAAGTGCACATTAGTTCTGGGTCAGGGACAATACTGAATCCAGAGGATCATCATGACAGCCAGGCAGCCAGCATTTTCAGGAGGTCAGTGAGAGCCGTCCTCATATCCCTCTCAGGACATCACACATAGCAATCCAAAGTTAGCGACTTTGTCCTTCAGGTTTCTCAAAAGGGTTTCCAGCTGGAGATCCACCAACCAGAAATCTGTGCGGTCCCAGAAAAGTGCAGTCATAGAGCCAGGCACGGCGTATTCCTGGGAGTGTTAGAACGGAACAACATCGGGGATAAATAAGGAACCACTTCCAGTCCAGAGATGTCCGTCCTTTGCTGGGCGCAGAGCCTCGTGGGCGGAGCAGAGTGGATGGGGAGGAGTGGTGTGGGCGGAGCAGAGTGGATGGGGAGGAGTGGTGTGGGCGGAGCAGAGTGGATTGGGAGGAGTGGTGTGGGCGGAGCAGAGTGGATTGGGAGGAGTGGTGTGGGCGGAGCAGAGTGGATGGGGAGGAGTGGTGTGGGCGGAGCAGAGTGGATTGGGAGGAGTGGTGTGGGCGGAGCAGAGTGGATTGGGAGGAGTGGTGTGGGCGGAGCAGAGTGGATTGGGAGGAGTGGTGTGGGTGGAGCAGAGTGGATGGGAAGGAGTGGTGGGGGCGGAGCAGAGTGGATTGGGAGGAGTGGTGTGGGCGGAGCAGAGTGGATGGGAAGGAGTGGTGGGGGCGGAGCAGAGTGGATTGGGAGGAGTGGTGTGGGTGGAGCAGAGTGGATGGGAAGGAGTGGTGGGGGCGGAGCAGAGTGGATTGGGAGGAGTGGTGTGGGTGGAGCAGAACGGGCGTCCACTAAGGGGACATAAATCACATTTCAGTCTCCATTGTGCATCGTGTTCATTCCGTCTGCTCCTCAGTGCATAGGAAGAATGTGCTGTCCCTCCCCCCAGGGGTTGTAGGGGCCCCAGAAGTGGTTATCCTTTATCTGCAGAGCTCCATTGGGCCTCAGAGAAGGAGTCACTTATTATAATTATCAGTTCTGCTGGGGCTGGGCCCCAGAGGAGGAGGAGTCACCGCTTGTCTGGAGAGCTCCGCTGGGCCCCAGAGGAGGAGGAGTCACCTCTCATCTGCAGAGCTCCGCTGGGCCGCAGAGGAGGAGTCACTTATTATAATTATCAGTTCTGCTGGGGCTGGGCCCCAGAGGAGGAGGAGGAGTCACCTCTTATCTGCAGAGCTTTGCTGGGCCCCAGAGGAGGAGGAGTCACCTCTCATCTGCAGAGCTCCGCTGGGCCTCAGAGGAGGAGTCACTTATTATAATTATCAGTTCTGCTGGGGCTGGGCCCCAGAGGAGGAGGAGGAGTCACCTCTTATCTGCAGAGCTTTGCTGGGCCCCAGAGGAGGAGGCGCCTCTATCCCGTACAGAAGTCATGCTGTCAAGCGATTCAAGTAAAGTCCACTGATGGCGTTGAGGAAGAAGAGGAAGACGGCCAGGAACTGGGCCCAGAAGGTCAGTGTGAAGGTTGCGTAGATGGCGACGTCCCTCAGCAGGAAGACGTAGGTCATGGTCCCCACGGTAGACAGGAGGAACGTGGCCAGCAGCATGGCACAGCCTACAGCCCACCTCTTGCGGCAATGGCCATCATCACACAGCTGGGACACCATCATCAGCTCCATCCCGAAGATGGCCAGGACCACCGCCAGGCACACGGAGGTGCGCACCACCACCATCACGTTGCTTAGGCTGAGCGCCTCCTCGGAGCACGGTGGATCCTGGTTGGGTCTGCAGGTGTCCCACACCCGAAGAGGTGCCGCCCGGGGGCCGAGAGCCAATTCCCATCGCAGATGGAGATGGAGGAGAGGACGATGGCCGTTCCTGCGCTCAGCGTTATCAGAACTCGCAGGAACGTCTCGAAGAACTTCTGGGATCTGATCCGAGGACTCATCTTCTTCTGCAGCTGTAAGGACAGAAATGGGGGAGAGTTTAGAGAGCGGCGAAGTCTTCCCAGAGACAAACGATCAGAAAATTCAGAAATAATCAACGAATTCCACCAGAAATGATGTGTCTGTAGATTTATGGACAGTTTGTACATTTCGGCTGTTTTACAAAACGGTTCATAAATGTCCGTTAAGGACAGCGGCTGTCCGGAAAAAATATGTCCGTGTGAGTCGGCTTCAGATCTGGGGATGGGGGGCTCTGGTGAACAGAGACCCCCATACATCACAGTCTGAAGTGTTCCCTGCAAGCGGCAACCCTGCAGACTCCAATGTATGGGGGGGGGGACCTGCAGACTCCAATGTATGGGGGGGGGGGGGACCCTGCAGACTCCAATGTATGGGGGGGGGGACCCTGCAGACTCCAATGTATGGGGGGGGGACCCTGCAGACTCCAATGTATGGGGGGGGGGGACCCTGCAGACTCCAATGTATGGGGGGGGGGGGACCCTGCAGACTCCAATGTATGGGGGGGGGGGGACCCTGCAGACTCCAATGTATGGGGGGGGGACCCTGCAGACTCCAATGTATGGGGGGGGGGACCCTGCAGACTCCAATGTATGGGGGGGGGGACCCTGCAGACTCCAATGTATGGGGGGGGGGACCCTGCAGACTCCAATGTATGGGGGGGGGGGACCCTGCAGACTCCAATGTATGGGGGGGGGGACCCTGCAGACTCCAATGTATGGGGGGGGGGACCCTGCAGACTCCAATGTATGGGGGGGGGACCCTGCAGACTCCAATGTATGGGGGGGGGGACCCTGCAGACTCCAATGTATGGGGGGGGGGACCCTGCAGACTCCAATGTATGGGGGGGGGACCCCGCAGACTCCAATGTATGGGGGGGGACCCCGCAGACTCCAATGTATGGGGGGGGACCCCGCAGACTCCAATGTATGGGGGGGGGACCCCGCAGACTCCAATGTATGGGGGGGGACCCCGCAGACTCCAATGTATGGGGGGGGACCCCGCAGACTCCAATGTATGGGGGGGGACCCCGCAGACTCCAATGTATGGGGGGGGACCCCCGCAGACTCCAATGTATGGGGGGGGACCCCGCAGACTCCAATGTATGGGGGGGACCCCGCAGACTCCAATGTATGGGGGGGGGACCCCGCAGACTCCAATGTAGGGGGGGGACCCCGCAGACTCCAATGTAGGGGGGGGGGGACCCCGCAGACTCCAATGTAGGGGGGGGGGACCCTGCAGACTCCAATGTAGGGGGGGGGACCCTGCAGACTCCGATGTATGGGGGGGGGGACCCTGCAGACTCCGATGTATGGGGGGGGGGACCCTGCAGACTCCAATGTATGGGGGGGGACCCCCGCAGACTCCAATGTATGGGGGGGGACCCCGCAGACTCCAATGTATGGGGGGACCCCGCAGACTCCAATGTAGGGGGGGGACCCCGCAGACTCCAATGTAGGGGGGGGACCCCGCAGACTCCAATGTAGGGGGGGGGGACCCCGCAGACTCCAATGTAGGGGGGGGACCCCGCAGACTCCAATGTAGGGGGGGGGACCCCGCAGACTCCAATGTAGGGGGGGGGACCCCGCAGACTCCAATGTAGGGGGGGGGACCCCGCAGACTCCAATGTAGGGGGGGGGGACCCCGCAGACTCCAATGTAGGGGGGGGGGACCCCGCAGACTCCAATGTAGGGGGGGGGACCCCGCAGACTCCAATGTAGGGGGGGGGACCCCGCAGACTCCAATGTAGGGGGGGGGGACTCTGTGTTGGGTTATGGTATCCTGACCCTCACGTAAAACGGAGACATTGTTGTTACACTGGAAGTTTCTCTCGTAGCTCCAGTTATATTTGTATCTTAAATATTAATATTGATATTTGTGCTGAAAACTTTCATTTTATGTAATTATTTTGTAGTGAGAGTAAAAATAAAACTGTCAGTAAATCTCCTGAGTTGTGACAGTTAAGGGTCGGTGCTGTCAGTAAAATTCACGTTGGGAGGCAACACTGACATGGATCTGCCTGTCTCTGTACACTAGTCTCCTCATTTACTACACAGCACAGGGGGGTCAGGAGCGTGTCACGTACAGCACAGTGTACACAGCACAGGGGTCAGGAGCGTGTCACGTACAGCACAGTGTACACAGCACAGGGGGGTCAGGAGCGTGTCACGTACAGCACAGTGTACACAGCACAGGGGGGTC
This sequence comes from Aquarana catesbeiana, assembly GCF_042186555.1. Classification (NCBI taxonomy): domain Eukaryota; kingdom Metazoa; phylum Chordata; class Amphibia; order Anura; family Ranidae; genus Aquarana; species Aquarana catesbeiana. The sequence goes on along the minus strand of NC_133329.1, from coordinate 416,679,525 downwards.
AGGAGCGTGTCACGTACAGCACAGTGTACACAGTACAGGGGTCAGGAGCGTGTCACGTACAGCACAGTGTACACAGCACAGGGGGGTCAGGAGCGTGTCACGTACAGCACAGTGTACACAGCACAGGGGTCAGGAGCGTGTCACGTACAGCACAGTGTACACAGCACAGGGGGGTCAGGAGCGTGTCACGTACAGCACAGTGTACACAGCACAGGGGGGTCAGGAGCGTGTCACGTACAGCACAGTGTACACAGCACAGGGGGGTCAGGAGCGTGTCACGTACAGCACAGTGTACACAGTACAGGGGGGTCAGGAGCGTGTCACGTACAGCACAGTGTACACAGTACAGGGGTCAGGAGCGTGTCACGTACAGCACAGTGTACACAGTACAGGGGGGTCAGGAGCGTGTCACGTACAGCACAGTGTACACAGCACAGGGGTCAGGAGCGTGTCACGTACAGCACAGTGTACACAGTACAGGGGGGTCAGGAGCGTGTCACGTACAGCACAGTGTACACAGTACATGGGTCAGGAGCGTGTCACGTACAGCACAGTGTACACAGTACAGGGGGGTCAGGAGCGTGTCACGTACAGCACAGTGTACACAGCACAGGGGGGTCAGGAGCGTGTCACGTACAGCACAGTGTACACAGCACAGGGGGGTCAGGAGCGTGTCACGTACAGCACAGTGTACACAGCACAGGGGTCAGGAGCGTGTCACGTACAGCACAGTGTACATAGCACAGGGGGGTCAGGAGCGTGTCACGTACAGCACAGTGTACACAGCACAGGGGGGTCAGGAGCGTGTCACATACAGCACAGTGTACACAGTACAGGGGGGTCAGGAGCGTGTCACGTACAGCACAGTGTACACAGCACAGGGGGGTCAGGAGCGTGTCACGTACAGCACAGTGTACACAGGGGGGTCAGGAGCGTGTCATGTACAGCACAGTGTACATAGGGGGGTCAGGAGCGTGTCACGTACAGCACAGTGTACACAGCACAGGGGGGTCAGGAGCGTGTCACGTACAGCACAGTGTACACAGTACAGGGGGGTCAGGAGCGTGTCACGTACAGCACAGTGTACACAGCACAGGGGTCAGGAGCGTGTCACGTACAGCACAGTGTACACAGCACAGGGGGGTCAGGAGCGTGTCACGTACAGCACAGTGTACACAGCACAGGGGGGTCAGGAGCGTGTCACGTACAGCACAGTGTACACAGCACAGGGGGGTCACACAGGGGGGTCAGGAGCGTGTCACGTACAGCACAGTGTACACAGCACAGGGGGGTCAGGAGCGTGTCACGTACAGCACAGTGTACACAGCACAGGGGGGTCAGGAGCGTGTCACGTACAGCACAGTGTACACAGTACAGGGGGGTCAGGAGCGTGTCACGTACAGCACAGTGTACACAGTACAGGGGGGTCAGGAGCGTGTCACGTACAGCACAGTGTACACAGCACAGGGGGGTCAGGAGCGTGTCACGTACAGCACAGTGTACACAGCACAGGGGGGTCAGGAGCGTGTCACGTACAGCACAGTGTACACAGCACAGGGGGGTCAGGAGCGTGTCACGTACAGCACAGTGTACACAGCACAAGGGGGTCAGGAGCGTGTCACGTACAGCACAGTGTACACAGCACAGGGGGGTCAGGAGCGTGTCACGTACAGCACAGTGTACACAGCACAGGGGGGTCAGGAGCGTGTCACGTACAGCACAGTGTACACAGCACAGGGGGGTCAGGAGCGTGTCACGTACAGCACAGTGTACACAGCACAGGGGGGTCAGGAGCGTGTCACGTACAGCACAGTGTACACAGCACAGGGGGGTCAGGAGCGTGTCACGTACAGCACAGTGTACACAGCACAGGGGGGTCAGGAGCGTGTCACGTACAGCACAGTGTACACAGCACAGGGGGGTCAGGAGCGTGTCACGTACAGCACAGTGTACACAGCACAGGGGGGTCAGGAGCGTGTCACGTACAGCACAGTGTACACAGTACAGGGGGGTCAGGAGCGTGTCACGTACAGCACAGTGTACACAGTACAGGGGTCAGGAGCGTGTCACGTACAGTACAGTGTACACAGTACAGGGGGGTCAGGAGCGTGTCACGTACAGCACAGTGTACACAGTACAGGGGGGTCAGGAGCGTGTCACGTACAGCACAGTGTACACAGTACAGGGGTCAGGAGCGTGTCACGTACAGCACAGTGTACACAGCACAGGGGGGTCAGGAGCGTGTCACGTACAGCACAGTGTACACAGCACAGGGGGGTCAGGAGCGTGTCACGTACAGCACAGTGTACACAGCACAGGGGTCAGGAGCGTGTCACGTACAGCACAGTGTACATAGCACAGGGGGGTCAGGAGCGTGTCACGTACAGCACAGTGTACACAGCACAGGGGGGTCAGGAGCGTGTCACATACAGCACAGTGTACACAGTACAGGGGGTCAGGAGCGTGTCACGTACAGCACAGTGTACACAGCACAGGGGGGTCAGGAGCGTGTCACGTACAGCACAGTGTACACAGGGGGGTCAGGAGCGTGTCACGTACAGCACAGTGTACACAGGGGGGTCAGGAGCGTGTCACGTACAGCACAGTGTACACAGCACAGGGGGGTCAGGAGCGTGTCACGTACAGCACAGTGTACACAGCACAGGGGGGTCAGGAGCGTGTCACGTACAGCGCAGTGTACACGGTACAGGGGTCAGGAGCGTGTCACGTACAGCACAGTGTACACAGCACAGGGGGGTCAGGAGCGTGTCACGTACAGCACAGTGTACACAGCACAGGGGGGTCAGGAGCGTGTCACGTACAGCACAGTGTACACAGCACAGGGGGGTCAGGAGCGTGTCACGTACAGCACAGTGTACACAGCACAGGGGGGTCAGGAGCGTGTCACGTACAGCACAGTGTACACAGCACAGGGGTCAGGAGCGTGTCACGTACAGCACAGTGTACACAGCACAGGGGGGTCAGGAGCGTGTCACGTACAGCACAGTGTACACAGTACAGGGGGGTCAGGAGCGTGTCACGTACAGCACAGTGTACACAGCACAGGGGGGTCAGGAGCGTGTCACGTACAGCACAGTGTACACAGCACAGGGGTCAGGAGCGTGTCACGTACAGCACAGTGTACACAGCACAGGGGTCAGGAGCGTGTCACGTACAGCACAGTGTACACAGCACAGGGGGGTCAGGAGCGTGTCACGTACAGCACAGTGTACACAGCACAGGGGTCAGGAGCGTGTCACGTACAGCACAGTGTACACAGCACAGGGGGGTCAGGAGCGTGTCACGTACAGCACAGTGTACACAGCACAGGGGGGTCAGGAGCGTGTCACGTACAGCACAGTGTACACAGTACAGGGGTCAGGAGCGTGTCACGTACAGCACAGTGTACACAGCACAGGGGGGTCAGGAGCGTGTCACGTACAGCACAGTGTACACAGCACAGGGGGGTCAGGAGCGTGTCACGTACAGCACAGTGTACACAGTACAGGGGTCAGGAGCGTGTCACGTACAGCACAGTGTACACAGTACAGGGGGGTCAGGAGCGTGTCACGTACAGCACAGTGTACACAGCACAGGGGTCAGGAGCGTGTCACGTACAGCACAGTGTACACAGTACAGGGGGGTCAGGAGCGTGTCACGTACAGCACAGTGTACACAGCACAGGGGGGTCAGGAGCGTGTCACGTACAGCACAGTGTACACAGCACAGGGGTCAGGAGCGTGTCACGTACAGCACAGTGTACACAGCACAGGGGTCAGGAGCGTGTCACGTACAGCACAGTGTACACAGTACAGGGGGGTCAGGAGCGTGTCACGTACAGCACAGTGTACACAGCACAGGGGGGTCAGGAGCGTGTCACGTACAGCACAGTGTACACAGCACAGGGGTCAGGAGCGTGTCACGTACAGCACAGTGTACACAGCACAGGGCGGCACCATTGGCAGGGAAGGTGAGAATGTTTTCGGCTGACTTTCCAGTAAATAATTTCTCTGTTATGGGAATTGGGGTGATGATTGGCGGAGGTGACCCTTGTCACGTCCCCCCCCCTCCCCCGCCATATCTGTGACTTTTACCCGCACTGACATTATTGGGTCTCCAAGGCCGGCTCTGATTGGCCCAATAAAGGCAGAACAGTCCATCCCCGGCCTGCTATAAACTGACAATCATTAATCGACTGCAAGGTCACCCCGCTGTGCGGACGCCTCGTAGAATCCGACATTCGCTGATTTTTGGATGGAGTGTGATGTCAGAGCCCCTCCCACCCTCCTTATATGTCCGGAGACAGGAAGTGAGGAGAACTCCAAACATTCTGAGTTGTCACCAGAGCAGGAAGAGAGGGGAAATCTTCCAATGGGGACACCAAGAGGGGAATTCCCTCACTTCCTGTTGTGTCTTTGGGACAGGAAGTGAGAAATCTCCTCAATGGGGAGACAAGAAGAACTAATCAGGAGTTTTAATAATATTCTCCATCCAACCCTAGAAATAGAGAAGTTCTCAGTGAAAACAAAACTCTTCACATGACTAATCCACAAATATATTCCACTCCATGAGGGGGGGAGGGGAGGGGGGGTACAGTGACCCGTCACCCCGG
>NC_133329.1:416565634-416674413 GCF_042186555.1 Aquarana catesbeiana | reverse complement strand
TATGTCCCCTTAGTGGACGCCCGTTCTGCTCCACCCACACCACTCCTCCCAATCCACTCTGCTCCGCCCCCACCACTCCTTCCCATCCACTCTGCTCCACCCACACCACTCCTCCCAATCCACTCTGCTCCGCCCCCACCACTCCTTCCCATCCACTCTGCTCCGCCCACACCACTCCTCCCAATCCACTCTGCTCCGCCCCCCACCACTCCTTCCCATCCACTCTGCTCCACCCACACCACTCCTCCCAATCCACTCTGCTCCGCCCACACCACTCCTCCCAATCCACTCTGCTCCGCCCACACCACTCCTCCCAATCCACTCTGCTCCGCCCACACCACTCCTCCCCATCCACTCTGCTCCGCCCACACCACTCCTCCCAATCCACTCTGCTCCGCCCACACCACTCCTCCCAATCCACTCTGCTCCGCCCACACCACTCCTCCCCATCCACTCTGCTCCGCCCACACCACTCCTCCCCATCCACTCTGCTCCGCCCACGAGGCTCTGCGCCCAGCAAAGGACGGACATCTCTGGACTGGAAGTGGTTCCTTATTTATCCCCGATGTTGTTCCGTTCTAACACTCCCAGGAATACGCCGTGCCTGGCTCTATGACTGCACTTTTCTGGGACCGCACAGATTTCTGGTTGGTGGATCTCCAGCTGGAAACCCTTTTGAGAAACCTGAAGGACAAAGTCGCTAACTTTGGATTGCTATGTGTGATGTCCTGAGAGGGATATGAGGACGGCTCTCACTGACCTCCTGAAAATGCTGGCTGCCTGGCTGTCATGATGATCCTCTGGATTCAGTATTGTCCCTGACCCAGAACTAATGTGCACTTTTCACTTTCTAATCTGAGGGCTGATTACAGCGACCCATTAAGTATGGAGGCCACCGACAGCCAGGCAAAGAGCATTTTCAGAGGATGACTAATAAAACTCGAATTCCTCTCAGTTCAGTTGAATTGAAATAAATCTCATTAAATTCAGTAAAATCTGCTGTGACTCCATCACTACAAACGTTCAATCGTCCCATCACCCCCCTCACTGTCTGTGTGTCAGTGTCCTGGGATCGGGGGGGGGTCAGTGTCCTGGGATCGGGGGGGGGTCAGTGTCCTGGGATCGGGGGGGGTCAGTGTCCTGGGATCAGAGTTTATGGTGGGGTTATCGTTGTCCTGGGATTTGGGGTGTTGGGTGTTGGTTGGTGTCCTGGGATTTGGGTTGTCGGTCGGTGACCTGGGATCAGTGGTCTCGGTGTCCTGGGATTTGGGGTGTTGTGGGGTGTCGGTCGGTGTCCTGGGATTTGGGGTGTCGGTATTCTGGATTTGGGTGTCGGTCAGTGACCTGGGATCAGAGGTGTCGGTATCCTGGGATTTGGGGTGTCGGTCAGTGACCTGGGATCAGAGGTGTCGGTATCCTGGGATTTGGGGTGTCGGTCAGTGACCTGGGATTTGGGGTGTCGGTGACCTGGGATTTGGGGTGTCGGTGACCTGGGATCAGAGGTGTCGGTGTCCTGGGATTTGAGGTGTCGGTCGGTGACCTATGATTTGGGGTGTTGTGGGGTATCAGTGTCCTGGGATTTGGGGTGTCGGTCAGTGACCTGGGATTTGGGGTGTCGGTCAGTGACCTGGGATTTGGGGTGTTGCGGGGTATCAGTGTCCTGGGATTTGGGGGGTCGGTCGGTGACCTGGGATTTGGGGGTGTCGGTCGGTGACCTGGGATCAGAGGTGTCGGTGACCTGGGATTTGGGGTGTCGGTCGGTGACCTGGGATTTGGGGTGTTGTGGGGTATCAGTGTCCTGGGGATTTGGGGTGTCGGTCGGTGACCTGGGATTTGGGGTTGTTGTGGGGTATCAGTGTCCTGGGATTTGGGGGTGTCGGTCGGTGACCTGGGATTTGGGGTGTCGGTCAGTGACCTGGGATTTGGGGTGTTGCGGGGTATCAGTGTCCTGGGATTTGGGGTGTCGGTCGGGTGACCTGGGATTTGGGGTGTCGGTCGGTGACCTGGGATTTGGGGTGTCGGTCGGTGACCTGGGATCAGAGGTGTCGGTGACCTGGGATTTGGGGTGTTGTGGGGTATCAGTGTCCTGGGATTTGGGGTGTTGTGGGGTATCAGTGTCCTGGGATTTGGGGTGTTGTGGGGTATCAGTGTCCTGGGATTTGGGGTGTGTCGGTCGGTGACCTGGGATTTGGGGTGTCGGTCGGTGACCTGGGATCAGAGGTGTCGGTGTCCTGGGATTTGGGGTGTCGGTCGGTGACCTGGGATTTGGGGTGTTGTGGGGTATCAGTGTCCTGGGATTTGGGGTGTCGGTCGGTGACCTGGGATTTGGGGTGTTGTGGGGTATCAGTGTCCTGGGATTTGGGGTGTCGGTCGGTGACCTGGGATTTGGGGGGTCGGTCGGTGACCTGGGATTTGGGGTGTCGGTCGGTGACCTGGGATCAGAGGTGTCGGTGACCTGGGATTTGGGGTGTTGTGGGGTATCAGTGTCCTGGGATTTGGGTGTTGTGGGGGTCGGTCGGTGACCTGGGATTTGGGGTGTCGGTCGGTGACCTGGGATCAGAGGTGTTGGTGACCTGGGATTTGGGGTGTTGTGGGGTATCAGTGTCCTGGGATTTGGGGTTGTTGTGGGGTATCAGTGTCCTGGGATTTGGGGTGTCGGTCGGTGACCTGGGATTTGGGGTGTCGGTCGGTGACCTGGGATCAGAGGTGTCGGTGTCCTGGGATTTGGGGTGTCGGTCGGTGACCTGGGATCAGAGGTGTCGGTGTCCTGGGATTTGGGGTGTCGGTCAGTGACCTGGGATTTGGGGTGTTGTGGGGTATCAGTGTCCTGGGATTTGGGGTGTCGGTCGGTGACCTGGGATTTGGGGTGTTGTGGGGTATCAGTGTCCTGGATTTGGGGTGTCGGTCGGTGACCTGGGATTTGGGGTGTTGTGGGGGTATCAGTGACCTGGGGATTTGGGGTGTTGTGGGGTATCAGTGACCTGGGATTTGGGGTGTTGCGGGGTATCAGTGTCCTGGGATTTGGGGTGTCGGTCGGTGACCTGGGATTTGGGGTGTCGGTCGGTGACCTGGGATTTGGGGTGTCGGTCGGTGACCTGGGATCAGAGGTGTCGGTGACCTGGGATTTGGGGTGTTGTGGGGTATCAGTGTCCTGGGATTTGGGGTGTTGTGGGGTATCAGTGACCTGGGATTTGGGGTGTTGTGGGGTATCAGTGTCCTGGGATTTGGGGTGTCGGTCGGTGACCTGGGATTTGGGGTGTTGTGGGGTATCAGTGACCTGGGATTTGGGGTGTTGTGGGTATCAGTGACCTGGGATTTGGGGTGTTGTGGGGTATCAGTGTCCTGGGATTTGGGGTGTCGGTCGGTGACCTGGGATTTGGGGTGTTGTGGGGTATCAGTGTCCTGGGATTTGGGGTGTCGGTCGGTGACCTGGGATTTGGGGTGTTGTGGGGTATCAGTGTCCTGGGATTTGGGGTGTTGTGGGGTATCAGTGTCCTGGGATTTGGGGTGTTGTGGGGTATCAGTGTCCTGGGATTTGGGGTGTCGGTCGGTGACCTGGGATTTGGGGTGTTGTGGGGTATCAGTGTCCTGGGATTTGGGGTGTCGGTCGGTGACCTGGGATTTGGGGTGTCGGTGTCCTGGGATTTGGGGTGTCGGTCGGTGACCTGGGATTTGGGGTGTCGGTGACCTGGGATTTGGGGTGTCGGTCGGTGACCTGGGATTTGGGGTGTTGTGGGGTATCAGTGTCCTGGGATTTGGGGTGTCGGTCGGTGACCTGGGATTTGGGGGTGTTGTGGGGTATCAGTGTCCTGGGATTTGGGGTGTCGGTCGGTGACCTGGGATTTGGGGTGTTGTGGGGTATCAGTGACCTGGGATTTGGGGTGTTGTGGGGTATCAGTGTCCTGGGATTTGGGGTGTCGGTCGGTGACCTGGGATTTGGGGTGTTGTGGGGTATCAGTGTCCTGGGATTTGGGGTGTCGGTCGGTGACCTGGGATTTGGGGGTGTCGGTCGGTGACCTGGATTTGGGGTGTCGGTCGGTGTCCTGGGATTTGGGGTGTCGGTCGGTGTCCTGGGATTTGGGGTGTCGGTCGGTGACCTGGGATTTGGGGTGTCGGTGACCTGGGATTTGGGGTGTCGGTCGGTGTCCTGGGATTTGGGGTGTCGGTGACCTGGGATTTGGGGTGTCGGTGTTGTGAATTGCTGTGATTTTGTACAGTTTTCCCTGCAGTCTCAGCAGAGTCCTCTGTGCACACAACTCCCGGATGTCCGATGTCCCGCATTCTCTGATTGGCTCACTGCTTTTCTCATATTTCCCAAAGACAACCTCTGGATATGACGCTGATCACGTGTACTCGACCTCTTTGGTGGACCATGGCGAGGCCTGTTCTGAGTGGAACCTGTCCTGTTATACCGCTGTATGGTCTTGGCCACCGTGCTGCAGCTCAGTTTCAGGGTCTTGGCAATCTTCTTATAGCCTAGGCCAGTGATATGCAACTAGCGGACCTCCAGCTGTTGCAAAACTACAAGTCCCATCATGCCTCTGCCTCTGGGTGTCAGGCTTGTGGCTGTCAGTCTTGCTATGCCTTATGGGACTTGTAGTTCTGCAACAGCTGGAGGTCCGCTAGTTGCATATCCCTGGCCTAGGCCATCCTTATGTAGTGCAACAATTCCTCCAGATGGTTGGATGGATGGTTGGTTTGGGGGGGGGGGTTGGTTGTGGGGGGGTAGTTGGTTGGAGAGATGGTTGGTTTGGGGGGGGGGGGGGGTTGGATGGTTGTGGGGGGGGGTAGTTGGTTGGAGAGATGGTTGGTTTGGGGGGGGGGTTGGATGGTTGTGGGGGGGGGGTAGTTGGTTGGAGAGATGGTTGGTTTGGGGGGGGGGGGTTGGATGGTTGTGGGGGGGGGGGTAGTTGGTTGGAGAGATGGTTGGTTTGGGGGGGGGGGGTTGGATGGTTGTGGGGGGGGTAGTTGGTTGGAGAGATGGTTGGTTTGGGGGGGGGGGTTGGATGGTTGTGGGGGGGGGTAGTTGGTTGGAGAGATGGTTGGTTTGGGGGGGGGGGGGTTGGATGGTTGTGGGGGGGGGGTAGTTGGTTGGAGAGATGGTTGGTTTGGGGGGGGGGGGGGGGGTTGGATGGTTGTGGGGGGGGTAGTTGGTTGGAGAGATGGTTGGTGTGGGGGGGGTAGTTGGTTGGAGAGATGGTTGGTTTGGGGGGGGGGTTGGATGGTTGTGGGGGGGGGGGGGGTAGTTGGTTGGAGAGATGGTTGGTTTGGGGGGGGGGGGTAGTTGCACACCATCTAAACCTGAGGATCATCTTCCATAGAATGTTCTGTGACAGATAATGTAATGCAGTCTGCGGGGTGACACCGGCCTGATCAGACACCCATCCATTTGCTTGGCATCTACCCACTACACATCTTTTAATGCATGAAAAGGGAGGGGCCTATACATCTGGAGCACATGAAGAGGGAGGGGGCCTATACATCTGGAGCACATGAAGAGGGAGGGGCCTATACATCTGGAGCACATGAAGAGGGAGGGGCCTATACATCTGGAGCACATGAAGAGGGAGGGGCCTATACATCTGGATCAGCTGAAGAGGGAGGGGCCTATACATCTGGAGCACATGAAGAGGGAGGGGCCCTATACATCTGGAGCACATGAAGAGGGAGGGGCCTATACATCTGGAGCACATGAAGAGGGAGGGGCCTATACATCTGGAGCACATGAAGAGGGAGGGGCCTATACATCTGGAGCACATGAAGAGGGAGGGGCCTATACATCTGGAGCACATGAAGAGGGAGGGGGCCTATACATCTGGAGCACATGAAGAGGGTGGGGCCTATACATCTGGAGCACATGAAGAGGGTGGGGCCTATACATCTGCATCACATGAAGAGGGAGGGGCCTATACATCTGGATCACATGAAGAGGGAGGGGCCTATACATCTGGATCACATGAAGAGGGAGGGGCCTATACATCTGGATCACATGAAGAGGGAGGGGCCTATACATCTGGATCACATGAAGAGGGAGGGGCCTATACATCTGCATCACATGAAGAGGGTGGGCCTATACATCTGCATCACATGAAGAGGGAGGGGCCTATACATCTGGATCACATGAAGAGGGAGGGGCCTATACATCTGGATCACATGAAGAGGGAGGGGCCTATACATCTGGATCACATGAAGAGGGAGGGGCCTATACATCTGGATCACATGAAGAGGGAGGGGCCTGTACATCTGGATCACATGAAGAGGGAGGGGCCTGTACATCTGGATCACATGAAGAGGGAGGGGCCTGTACATCTGGATCACATGAAGAGGGAGGGGCCTATACATCTGCATTACATGAAGAGGGAGGGGCCTATACATCTGCATTACATGAAGAGGGAGGGGCCTGTACATCTGGATCACACGACAGGTTGAGGTTTTGTGTACATTTTGGGTGATTCTCTCTCTAGTGACCCGTCACACTGCTGAGATAAAACCAATTGGCGGCACAGCGCTCTGTTCTGAGACATGGAGGGAGGTGGAATAGTAAAGTGCAGTCACTGTAACACAATTCAGTTTATTGAACATCCACAAGATGGCGACATTCACATGTACAACGTATAGAAACATCTCTACATCCAGATCCGCCATCATTGTCCGTATATGGAGGCGTCTGATTGGTTCCCTCTAGAGGAAGACTAAGTTCTACACAATAAAGAAGTTCTCCGCCTTCACACATTTCACTCTGCATGAGAGATACAGAAAATCTTTTCAATCTTAAGGTGGAACTCCGGCTGTCTGTGTTCTCATTGGGTGGATTCCCTTCACTTCCTGTTCCAGAAACCACCACAGAAGCACTGAGCAGCAAGGCGGAGCCTGGGGATTGGCTGGTATCTGGGGGGAGGGGCACTCAGCTTAGTAATTTGAGGAGTTGCTGGGCGCTGAGTGTGGGCGGAGACAGTTAGATGTTCTCCAATCACCTGCTTCCATGTCCAGACGTCATTTGTTTTCTCATCCACAAAGAGTAACATTCGATCGTCCTCGGGGTTCGATGTGTTATAATCGATGACAGTTGTCGCCTCCTCGGTGTGTATATTCGTTCATTCTGTGCAAATGATGGAACAATCGAACGTTATTAGGCTTTTATATCTGCAGGGCGGATGTTATTTTTATAAAATAGACTGAATGAGGAAAATACCACAATGGGGCCACTAGATGGAGCCGACGATCACTGCATTTATTTCCTATGGTTATCAGCTCCATCTAGTGGCCATAATATGGTATTTTCCCGATTCACTCTATTCTTATATATGAAGAACATCCGCCCTGGAGATATGCAGGTAACAATGGAGAGGGTGAATGTCACCAACCCCCAGCCCAGCCTCCCCCCCGTCACTGAGCTGCTGTCCATCATCCTGACACTGGGGGTGGAGCTCAGTCTGTTGGGGTATCAGGTGTATCACAATCCACAGAAACCCAATCAGGAAGAATTAATACAATCACATCTGCAGATTATATCAACTCATCACTACCGCCTACGTACAGATGGGAATTTAACAGACGACATCTGTGGGGACCTCCAGCCCCGGAACTCCTCTCTGCTCTGTAGATCTGTGGGCCTCGGTGAGGTGGAAGGGAATCTCCTGGTTGGAGGTGTGAATGGCGCTACGCCTGGATCTGGCGAGTTCAGACTTGCCGACTCTCACAAGCAGATTAGCAGATTAGACGTTAACCCTTCACACTCCGCCGTCTCAGATCACAACAACTTCTCGTCTTATTTTTCCCCTCACACACCTGGCAGGCTTTAGTCTGAAGGATCTCACATCTGTTCTCAGTTTGTAAAATCTCACATCAGTGGTTGGTCTGTAGGATCTCACATCAGTGGTTGGTCTGTAGGATCTCACATTGGTTGTCAGTATGTAGGATCTCACATTGGTTTTGGTCAAGAAGATCTCGGTGATCAGTGGTTGGTCCCTAAAATGTCACTTTGGTTGCCAATCTGTAGGAGCCCTCATCAGTAGTTGGTCTGGAGGATCTCACACTGGTTGTCAATCAGGCTATCAGTCTAAGGTCTCTCACTGGGTATTAGTTGTGGTGAGTAGGCTCTCATATTTGTGGTTGGTCCCTAGAATATCACATTGGTTTTGGTCTGGAGGATTTCTCGCTGGTAGTAGTCTGTAGGATCTCACATTGGTAGTTGGTCTGGAAGATCTTGCATTCATTTTGGTATGGAGGATCTCACATCAGTGATCAGTTTGAAGGATCTCTCACTGGTTGTCAAACTGAAGGATCTCACATCAGTAGTTGGGCCCTGGAATATCACATTGGTGATCAGTCTGAAGAATCTCTCACTGCTTGTTAGTTTGGAGAATCTCACATCGGTGATCAGTTTGTGGGATCTTACATTGGTTGTCGGTCAGGAGGATCCCACATCGGTAGTTAGTCTGTGGGATCTCACATCGGTAGTTGGCCTGGAGGATCTCATATCGGTAGTTGGCCTAGAGGATCTCACATCAGTAGTTGGCCTAGAGGATCTCACATCAGTAGATGGCCTAGAGGATCTCACATTAGTTGTCAGTCAGGAGGATCTCACATTGGTAGTTGGTCTGGAGGATCTCACTTCGGTAGTTGGCCTGGAGGATCTCACATTGTTTGTTGGCCCGCAGGATCTCACATTGGTAGTTGGCTTGGAGGATCTCACATTGGTAGTTGGCCTGGAGGATCTCACTTCGGTAGTTGGCCTGGAGGATCTCACATTGTTTGTTGGCCCGCAGGATCTCACATTGGTAGTTGGCTTGGAGGATCTCACATTGGTAGTTGGCCTGGAGGATCTCACATTGGTTGTTGGTCTGGAGGATCTCACATTGGTTGTTGGTCTGGAGGATCTCACATTGGTTGTTGGTCTGGAGGATCTCACATTGGTTGTTGGTCTGGAGGATCTCACATTGGTTGTTGGTCTGGAGGACCTCACATTGGTTGTTGGTCTGGAGGATCTCACATTGGTTGTTGGTCTGGAGGATCTCACATTGGTAGTTGGCTTGGAGGATCTCACATTGGTAGTTGGCCTGGAGGATCTCACATTGGTTGTTGGTCTGGAGGATCTCACATTGGTTGTTGGTCTGGAGGATCTCACATTGGTTGTTGGTCTAGAGGATCTCACATTGGTTGTTGGTCTGGAGGATCTCACATTGGTAGTTGGCTTGGAGGATCTCACATTGGTTGTTGGCCTGGAGGATCTCACATTGGTTGTTGGTCTGGAGGATCTGTTTTCAGGCCTCCAGTCCTTACAGATCACAATTTAACATCTTTGTACCTTCACTGCTGACATCACTTCATATTAGGGGGCCCCCTGATTCTGGTTGGACGGCTCCGCTCATCCTCCTCCTCCTCCTCATGTTGAATATTCGGTTCACCTCCCTGCTATCCCGTATTTCCGGTGGAGAAGGTTGGGAATCTGCAGGTGTTTGTGGGGAAATCTTGGGAATAAAGGAGAATGAAGATGGGGCCGATGTGTGATCTGACATCTGTGCTGCTCCGGTGATCCGGTAGATTTGGTTGGTTGGTAGCGGAGCGTTTGCTGGGGGCCACCAGATAGCGGCGGATCTCCTTCAATCAGATTAGGCTGGTCATGGGAGTGGCGGAGGACTTCCTGGACTCCCTCTGGCTGCTGCGGCTGACCTGCACCACCTGGGTGAGGACGCTTCCCCCGTTACTGACCATCGAGTGTTTCTGCTGCCGCAACCAGAAATATTTCCGGAGGTGATATCTGCGCCACTTCCGCTGGATCTCAAACTGGACCTGGGGGATGGGAGGAAGGAGATGTCAGAGGGACACAGAATACGAGACGTACCAACAGTGACAGATTCTATCTTTATTCATCAAGAGGAGCAAAGCCGAGAGTTTTCATTTCCCTCAAATTATGGTAAAATTTGGGAGATTTTGGTAAAATTTCATCCTTTTGGTAAATACACTGAAGTCAATGGGGAAGAAAAATGTGGGGGGATGGTGGATTTTTAGGGTGTAATGAGCTCTGAGGACACATTTCCACCTCCATGTTGGATTATGGTGATTTATTTTGAATTTTACCCCAACGCAATAAGGCAACGCCCCCTCCTTGTGTAACATTGAAACACACGGTAATGCATTGCAGCGCGTTGCAAAATAAATCCCCCTCCCCCCCATGAGTAAAGATAAAACAAGACATTTCACCCAATCAGCATTCACTATAATCAGTAATATGGCGGGAAATCAACTCTGGGTTGCAGATATTTGACATTCAATTGATTGCAGACAGATTGGAGGGTGCCATAGACTACACAAAGGTGTGAATGAGCCCCAAACGATCGATATTCATATCATTGGGCGCATAATAAATGTCGCTGGATTTGGGGGTCTCCACCTACCTCTCCATTCAGGAAGCAGTAGAGGATGGCCACCACGAAGCCCTGAGGACAGAGACACATAACAGATATTAGAACGGAACTCCCCCCCCCCTCCCCCCAGTGCCCCTCCCCCATGTGCCCCTCCCCCATCATATCACTCCGGGTCCAAGTCACTAAACAAACTCCAGGATAAGGATCCTTATTTCCAGCCAATAGATGATTAGAAGATCACATGACTGAAAATAAAGATCCTTATCCTTGTGTTAGAGCTTTGTGAAATCAGCTTGTTTATACAAATCAGAAGAAATTCATGTAATGAGATGAGAATAAAACCTGATAATCTAAATCTACAAATGATCAATATATAGGAGGAGGAGTCACATGAGGCCCCTCCCCCTGTAACCGACTAACAATATAATGAAATATATATGAAATATAAAACAGACACCATGGAATATAGAGACCATGAAGGAGTATTGGGGTGTGTGTGGGGTGTATAGGGTGTAAGGTGTATAGGGTTTGTGGGGTGTATAGGGTGTAAGGTGTATAGGGTTTGTGGGGTGTATAGGGTGTAAGGTGTAAAGGGTGTGTGGGGTGTATAGGGTGTAAGGTGTATAGGGTGTAAGGTGTATAGGGTGTAAGGTGTATAGGGTGTGTGGGGTGTATAGGGTGTAAGGTGTAAAGGGTGTAAGGTGTGTGGGGTGTATAGGGTGTAAGGTGTATAGGGTGTGTGGGGTGTATAGGGTGTAAGGTGTAAAGGGTGTGTGGGGTGTATAGGGTGTAAGGTGTATAGGGTGTGTGGGGTGTATAGGGTGTAAGGTGTATAGGGTGTGTGGGGTGTATAGGGTGTAAGGTGTATAGGGTGTGTGGGGTGTATAGGGTGTGTGGGGTGTATAGGGTGTATAGGGTGTAAGGTGTATAGGGTGTGTGGGGTGTGTGGGGGGTGTAAGGTGTATAGGGTGTGTGGGGTGTATAGGGTTTAAGGTGTATAGGGTGTGTGGGGTGTATAGGGTGTGTGGGGGGTGTAAGGTGTATAGGGTGTGTGGGGTGTATAGGGTGTGTGGGGGGTGTAAGGTGTATAGGGTGTGTGGGGTGTATAGGGTGTAAGGTGTATAGGGTGTGTGGGGTGTATAGGGTTTAAGGTGTATAGGGTGTGTGGGGTGTGTGGGGGGTGTAAGGTGTATAGGGTGTGTGGGGTGTATAGCAGTTGTACAACTCAATTGAAGTTCCTCAGTCCTACCACAAGAGGGAGGCAGAGTACTGCTATAGGACACACTGATCTAGACTGATTCTAGTAAGTTGCAGCATTCAGAAATCGCGGTTTTGCTGGAATGTGGGATCTGACTGGTTGCTATGGGAGACTGCACACAATAGGCTCAATTTACTACTTTTTAGCACAAGGATAAATCTGTTATTTTCAGCCATATGACTGCCATTTTCAAACCTTGTTGGACTGAAAATAACTGTCATTTTCCTGGCATATGACCCCCTGTGACCTCTGACCCCTGACCCCTGTGACCTCTGACCCCTGACCTCTGTGACCCCTGTAATCACTGTGACCCCTGACCTCTGTGAATGGGGTCTCTAGAGTGAGAATTGGGACCCCCCGCTGGGCGGAGTCACCTGGAAGGAGCCGAGGGCGAGCTCGAAGGACAGCCGGATCTCCACGGTGCCGCTGCTCACATCCTCCGGGAAGAAAGCGAAGATGATGTAATGAACGCCGAAGAGCGGGATGAGGAGGAGCGTGGAGCGGGCCAGACGCCTGCCGAGAACAAGACATAAAATCAGAGGCTGTAATATGTGGTAACCCACGGCAACCAGTCCGCCCTCATCAGTGCAAGGCATGGAAACTATCCAAGCTGACAGCTGATTGGTTGCTATGGGTGACGGCACTTTATACAGTTCATGGGACATCTAATATTGTTCTTCATTTCCCGACAATCTACAGGAAGTTCTTGTTTTAGATTTAGAGGGAAGAGTTACAACCCCTGCAGGTTATTATTTTCCTCTCTGTGCTCCATTTAGGACATTTCTCTTCATTTCCTGTCTAAGAGAAGCAACAGGAAGTCGAAGGAAATCTCCAGAAGTGAGGAGATAATTGTCCCCATTGGACGATTTCCCCTCATTTCCTGTTCTGGAGACGAATCTAAAACTTCGGACTTTGTCTTTATGTATAAATAGAGGAGAAATCTCCTCTCCAATAAAAACCTGACAGAGGGTCAACCCCCCACCCCCATTATACACAATACAGAGGAGCCCACTGATTGTTATCACCCCTCCCCCCCCTGATATCGCTCCCACGTCTGTGGCGCTGTATGAAGAGAATAACAAAGGAAATAACACCTCCATATACCGGAGAGAAGAGACCCTCCTATATACCCCAGAATGAGAGAAGAGACCCTCCTATATACCCCAGAATGAGAGAAGAGACCCTCCTATATACCCCGCAATGAGAGAAGAGACCCTCCTATATACCCCGGAATGAGAGAAGAGACCCTCCTATATACCCCGCAATGAGAGAAGAGACCCTCCTATATACCCCGCAATGAGAGAAGAGACCCTCCTATATACCCCGCAATGAGAGAAGAGACCCTCCTATATACCCCGCAATGAGAGAAGAGACCCTTCTATATACCCCGCAATGAGAGAAGAGACCCTCCTATATACCCCGCAATGAGAGAAGAGACCCTCCTATATACCCCAGAATGAGAGAAGAGACCCTCCTATATACCCCGCAATGAGAGAAGAGACCCTCCTATATACCCCAGAATGAGAGAAGAGACCCTCCTATATACCCCGCAATGAGAGAAGAGACCCTCCTATATACCCCAGAATGAGAGAAGAGACCCTTCTATATACCCCAGAATGAGAGAAGAGACCCTCCTATATACCCCGCAATGAGAGAAGAGACCCTCCTATATACCCTGGAATGAGAGAAGAGACCCTCCTATATACCCCGGAATGAGAGAAGAGACCCTCCTATATACCCCGCAATGAGAGAAGAGACCCTCCTATATACCCTGGAATGAGAGAAGAGACCCTCCTATATACCCCGGAATGAGAGAAGAGACCCTCCTATATACCCCGCAATGAGAGAAGAGACCCTCCTATATACCCCGGAATGAGAGAAGAGACCCTCCTATATACCCCGGAATGAGAGAAGAGACCCTCCTATATACCCCGCAATGAGAGAAGAGACCCTCCTATATACCCTGGAATGAGAGAAGAGACCCTCCTATATACCCTGGAATGAGAGAAGAGACCCTCCTATATACTCCCCGATGAGAGAAGAGACCCTCCTATATACTCCCCGATGAGAGAAGAGACCCTCCTATATACCCCGGAATGAGAGAAGAGACCCTCCTATATACCCTGGAATGAGAGAAGAGACCCTCCTATATACCCCGGAATGAGAGAAGAGACCCTCCTATATACCCCGGAATGAGAGAAGAGACCCTCCTATATACCCCGGAATGAGAGAAGAGACCCTCCTATATACCCCGGAATGAGAGAAGAGACCGTCCTATATACCCCGGAATGAGAGAAGAGACCCTCCTATATACCCTGGAATGAGAGAAGAGACCCTCCTATATACCCCGCAATGAGAGAAGAGACCCTTCTATATACCCCGGAATGAGAGAAGAGACCCTTCTATATACCCCGCAATGAGAGAAGAGACCCTCCTATATACCCCACAATGAGAGAAGAGACCCTCCTATATACCCCGCAATGAGAGAAGAGACCCTTCTATATACCCCGGAATGAGAGAAGAGACCCTTCTATATACCCCGCAATGAGAGAAGAGACCCTCCTATATACCCTGGAATGAGAGAGGAGACCCTCCTATATACCCCGGAATGAGAGAAGAGACCCTCCTATATACCCTGGAATGAGAGAAGAGACCCTCCTATATACCCTGGAATGAGAGAAGAGACCCTCCTATATACCCCGGAATGAGAGAAGAGACCCTCCTATATACCCCGGAATGAGAGAAGAGACCCTCCTATATACCCTGGAATGAGAGAAGAGACCCTCCTATATACCCTGGAATGAGAGAAGAGACCCTCCTATATACCCCGGAATGAGAGAAGAGACCCTCCTATATACCCCGGAATGAGAGAAGAGACCCTCCTATATACCCTGGAATGAGAGAAGAGACCCTCCTATATACCCTGGAATGAGAGAAGAGACCCTCCTATATACCCTGGAATGAGAGAAGAGACCCTCCTATATACCCCGGAATGAGAGAAGAGACCCTCCTATATACCCTGGAATGAGAGAAGAGACCCTCCTATATACCCCGGAATGAGAGAAGAGACCCTCCTATATACCCCAGAATGAGAGAAGAGACCCTCCTATATACCCTGGAATGAGAGAAGAGACCCTCCTATATACCCCGGAATGAGAGAAGAGACCCTCCTATATACCCCGGAATGAGAGAAGAGACCGTCCTATATACCCCGGAATGAGAGAAGAGACCCTCCTATATACCCCGGAATGAGAGAAGAGACCCTCCTATATACCCTGGAATGAGAGAAGAGACCCTCCTATATACCCCGGAATGAGAGAAGAGACCCTCCTATATACCCCGCAATGAGAGAAGAGACCCTCCTATATACCCCGGAATGAGAGAAGAGACCCTCCTATATACCCCGGAATGAGAGAAGAGACCCTCCTATATACCCCGCAATGAGAGAAGAGACCCTCCTATATACCCTGGAATGAGAGAAGAGACCCTCCTATATACCCCGGAATGAGAGAAGAGACCCTCCTATATACCCTGGAATGAGAGAAGAGACCCTCCTATATACCCCGGAATGAGAGAAGAGACCCTCCTATATACCCCAGAATGAGAGAAGAGACCGTCCTATATACCCCGGAATGAGAGAAGAGACCCTCCTATATACCCTGGAATGAGAGAAGAGACCCTCCTATATACCCCGCAATGAGAGAAGAGACCCTCCTATATACCCCGGAATGAGAGAAGAGACCCTCCTATATACCCCGGAATGAGAGAAGAGACCCTCCTATATACCCCAGAATGAGAGAAGAGACCGTCCTATATACCCCGGAATGAGAGAAGAGACCCTCCTATATACCCCAGAATGAGAGAAGAGACCGTCCTATATACCCCGGAATGAGAGAAGAGACCCTCCTATATACCCTGGAATGAGAGAAGAGACCCTCCTATATACCCCGCAATGAGAGAAGAGACCCTCCTATATACCCCGGAATGAGAGAAGAGACCCTCCTATATACCCCGGAATGAGAGAAGAGACCCTCCTATATACCCTGGAATGAGAGAAGAGACCCTCCTATATACCCCGGAATGAGAGAAGAGACCCTCCTATATACCCTGGAATGAGAGAAGAGACCCTCCTATATACCCCGGAATGAGAGAAGAGACCCTCCTATATACCCCGCAATGAGAGAAGAGACCCTCCTATATACCCTGGAATGAGAGAAGAGACCCTCCTATATACCCCGGAATGAGAGAAGAGACCGTCCTATATACCCCGGAATGAGAGAAGAGACCCTCCTATATACCCCGGAATGAGAGAAGAGACCCTCCTATATACCCCGGAATGAGAGAAGAGACCCTCCTATATACCCTGGAATGAGAGAAGAGACCCTCCTATATACCCCGGAATGAGAGAAGAGACCCTCCTATATACCCCGGAATGAGAGAAGAGACCCTCCTATATACCCCGGAATGAGAGAAGAGACCCTCCTATATACCCTGGAATGAGAGAAGAGACCCTCCTATATACCCCGCAATGAGAGAAGAGACCCTCCTATATACCCTGGAATGAGAGAAGAGACCCTCCTATATACCCCGGAATGAGAGAAGAGACCCTCCTATATACCCCGGAATGAGAGAAGAGACCCTCCTATATACCCCGCAATGAGAGAAGAGACCCTCCTATATACCCCGGAATGAGAGAAGAGACCCTCCTATATACCCTGGAATGAGAGAAGAGACCCTCCTATATACTCCGCAATGAGAGAAGAGACCCTCCTATATACCCCGGAATGAGAGAAGAGACCCTCCTATATACCCTGGAATGAGAGAAGAGACCCTCCTATATACCCCGGAATGAGAGAAGAGACCCTCCTATATACCCCGGAATGAGAGAAGAGACCCTCCTATATACCCCGGAATGAGAGAAGAGACCCTCCTATATACCCCGGAATGAGAGAAGAGACCCTCCTATATACCCCGGAATGAGAGAAGAGACCCTCCTATATACCCTGGAATGAGAGAAGAGACCCTCCTATATACCCTGGAATGAGAGAAGAGACCGTCCTATATACCCCGGAATGAGAGAAGAGACCCTCCTATATACCCCAGAATGAGAGAAGAGACCGTCCTATATACCCCGGAATGAGAGAGGAGACCCTCCTATATACCCCGGAATGAGAGAAGAGACCCTCCTATATACCCTGGAATGAGAGAAGAGACCCTCCTATATACCCCGGAATGAGAGGAGTGACCCTCCTATATACCCCGGAATGAGAGAAGAGACCCTCCTATATACCCCGGAATGGGAGAAGAGACCCTCCTATATACCCCGGAATGAGAGAAGAGATTCTCCTATATACCCTGGAATGAGAGAAGAGACCCTCCTATATACCCCGGAATGAGAGAAGAGACCCTCCTATATACCCCGGAATGAGAGAAGAGACCCTCCTATATACCCCGGAATGAGAGAAGAGACCCTCCTATATACCCCGGAATGAGAGAAGAGACCCTCCTATATACCCCGGAATGAGAGAAGAGACCCTCCTATATACCCTGGAATGAGAGAAGAGACCCTCCTATATACCCTGGAATGAGAGAAGAGACCCTCCTATATACCCTGGAATGAGAGAAGAGACCCTCCTATATACCCCGGAATAAGAGAAGAGACCCTCCTATATACTCCGGAATGAGAGAAGAGACCCTCCTATATACCCCGCAATGAGAGAAGAGACCCTCCTATATACCCCGCAATGAGAGAAGAGACCCTCCTATATACCCTGGAATGAGAGAGGAGACCCTCCTATATACCCCGGAATGAGAGAAGAGACCCTCCTATATACCCCGGAATGGGAGAAGAGACCCTCCTATATACCCCGGAATGAGAGAAGAGACCCTCCTATATACCCCAGAATGAGAGAAGAGACCCTCCTATATACCCCGCAATGAGAGAAGAGACCTTCCTATATACCCCGGAATGAGAGAAGAGACCCTCCTATATACCCTGGAATGAGAGAAGAGACCCTCCTATATACCCCGGAATGAGAGAAGTGACCCTCCTATATACCCCGCAATGAGAGAAGAGACCCTCCTATATACCCCGCAATGAGAGAAGAGACCCTCCTATATACCCCGCAATGAGAGAAGAGACCCTCCTATATACCCCGCAATGAGAGAAGAGACCCTCCTATATACCCCGGAATGAGAGGAGTGACCCTCCTATATACCCCGGAATGAGAGAAGAGACCCTCCTATATACCCCGGATTGGGAGAAGAGACCCTCCTATATACCCCGGAATGAGAGAAGAGACCCTCCTATATACCCCGGAATGAGAGAAGAGACCCTCCTATATACCCCGGAATGGGAGAAGAGACCCTCCTATATACCCCGGAATGAGAGAAGAGACCCTCCTATATACCCTGGAATGAGAGAAGAGACCCTCCTATATACCCCGGAATGGGAGAAGAGACCCTCCTATATACCCCGGAATGAGAGAAGAGACCCTCCTATATACCCCGGAATGAGAGAAGAGACCCTCCTATATACCCCGGAATGAGAGAAGAGACCCTCCTATATACCCCGCAATGAGAGAAGAGACCCTCCTATATACCCCGGAATGAGAGAAGAGACCGTCCTATATACCCCGGAATGAGAGAAGAGACCCTCCTATATACCCCGGAATGAGAGAAGAGACCCTCCTATATACCCCGGAATGAGAGAAGAGACCCTCCTATATACCCCGGAATGAGAGAAGAGACCCTCCTATATACCCCGGTGGTCTCTCCCAGTGTTGGATGTTAGGCACACTCCCCCCCCCCCGTTATGAGTGGTCTCTCCCAGCGCGCAGCGTCTCACTTGTATTGGTTGAAGTCGCTCCCCCACACATCGGAGGTTCTCAGCTTCTTCATCAGAATTCGGATGATTCTCACAAAGAGGATGAAGTTGATCTGCAGAAGAGAGGGAGGAGCCAGAATCATTCCTAAACCAATCACATTTCTTCTACAAAATTATCATGATGTCATAGTGTGATGTCCCCACTCCCAGCAGAGGCTTTGTGATCATTGGACAGCTCCGGTCCCATAATAATGACCTGCAGCCAATCAGTGTAGCTTCTAATCACATGATCACAGCCTTGTGTGGTCTTCCAGCACTCTGACAGAGGGAGAGAGCGGAGTGCCGCCACATCTGACAGAAGGAGAGAGCGGAGTGCCGCCACATCTGACAGAAGGAGAGAGCGGAGTGCCGCCACATCTGACAGAGGGAGAGAGCGGAGTGCCGCCACATCTGACAGAGGGAGAGAGCGGAGTGCCGCCACATCTGACAGAGGGAGAGAGCGGAGTGCCGCCACATCTGACAGAGGGAGAGAGCGGAGTGCCGCCACATCTGACAGAGGGAGAGAGCGGAGTGCCGCCACACCTGACAGAAGGAGAGAGCGGAGTGCCGCCACATCTGACAGAGGGAGAGAGCGGAGTGCCGCCACATCTGACAGAGGGAGAGAGCGGAGTGCCGCCACATCTGACAGAGGGAGAGAGCGGAGTGCCGCCACATCTGACAGAGGGAGAGAGCGGAGTGCCGCCACATCTGACAGAGGGAGAGAGCGGAGTGCCGCCACATCTGACAGAAGGAGAGAGCGGAGTGCCGCCACATCTGACAGAAGGAGAGAGCGGAGTGCCGCCACACCTGACAGAGGGAGAGAGCGGAGTGCCGCCACATCTGACAGAGGGAGAGAGCGGAGTGCCGCCACACCTGACAGAAGGAGAGAGCGGAGTGCCGCCACATCTGACAGAGGGAGAGAGCGGAGTGCCGCCACATCTGACAGAGGGAGAGAGCGGAGTGCCGCCACACCTGACAGAAGGAGAGAGCGGAGTGCCGCCACATCTGACAGAAGGAGAGAGCGGAGTGCCGCCACATCTGACAGAGGGAGAGAGCGGAGTGCCGCCACATCTGACAGAGGGAGAGAGCGGAGTGCCGCCACACCTGACAGAGGGAGAGAGCGGAGTGCCGCCACATCTGACAGAGGGAGAGAGCGGAGTGCCGCCACATCTGACAGAGGGAGAGAGCGGAGTGCCGCCACATCTGACAGAGGGAGAGAGCGGAGTGCCGCCACATCTGACAGAGGGAGAGAGCGGAGTGCCGCCACATCTGACAGAGGGAGAGAGCGGAGTGCCGCCACATCTGACAGAGGGAGAGAGCGGAGTGCCGCCACATCTGACAGAAGGAGAGAGCGGAGTGCCGCCACATCTGACAGAGGGAGAGAGCGGAGTGCCGCCACATCTGACAGAGGGAGAGAGCGGAGTGCCGCCACATCTGACAGAAGGAGAGAGCGGAGTGCCGCCACATCTGACAGAGGGAGAGAGCGGAGTGCCGCCACATCTGACAGAAGGAGAGAGCGGAGTGCCGCCACACCTGACAGAGGGAGAGAGCGGAGTGCCGCCACACCTGACAGAAGGAGAGAGCGGAGTGCCGCCACATCTGACAGAGGGAGAGAGCGGAGTGCCGCCACATCTGACAGAAGGAGAGAGCGGAGTGCCGCCACATCTGACAGAAGGAGAGAGCGGAGTGCCGCCACAGCTGACAGAGGGAGAGAGCGGAGTGCCGCCACACCTGACAGAAGGAGAGAGCGGAGTGCCGCCACAGCTGACAGAGGGAGAGAGCGGAGTGCCGCCACATCTGACAGAAGGAGAGAGCGGAGTGCCGCCACATCTGACAGAGGGAGAGAGCGGAGTGCCGCCACATCTGACAGAAGGAGAGAGCGGAGTGCCGCCACATCTGACAGAGGGAGAGAGCGGAGTGCCGCCACATCTGACAGAGGGAGAGAGCGGAGTGCCGCCACATCTGACAGAGGGAGAGAGCGGAGTGCCGCCACATCTGACAGAGGGGGAGAGCGGAGTGCCGCCACATCTGACAGAGGGAGA
Source organism: Aquarana catesbeiana (assembly GCF_042186555.1). Taxonomy (NCBI): domain Eukaryota; kingdom Metazoa; phylum Chordata; class Amphibia; order Anura; family Ranidae; genus Aquarana; species Aquarana catesbeiana. The sequence continues at coordinate 416,653,881 of NC_133329.1, read as the reverse complement.
GAGCGGAGTGCCGCCACATCTGACAGAGGGAGAGAGCGGAGTGCCGCCACATCTGACAGAAGGAGAGAGCGGAGTGCCGCCACATCTGACAGAAGGAGAGAGCGGAGTGCCGCCACATCTGACAGAGGGAGAGAGCGGAGTGCCGCCACATCTGACAGAGGGAGAGAGCGGAGTGCCGCCACATCTGACAGAAGGAGAGAGCGGAGTGCCGCCACATCTGACAGAGGGAGAGAGCGGAGTGCCGCCACATCTGACAGAGGGAGAGAGCGGAGTGCCGCCACATCTGACAGAAGGAGAGAGCGGAGTGCCGCCACATCTGACAGAGGGAGAGAGCGGAGTGCCGCCACATCTGACAGAGGGAGAGAGCGGAGTGCCGCCACATCTGACAGAGGGAGAGAGCGGAGTGCCGCCACATCTGACAGAGGGAGAGAGCGGAGTGCCGCCACATCTGACAGAAGGAGAGAGCGGAGTGCCGCCACATCTGACAGAAGGAGAGAGCGGAGTGCCGCCACATCTGACAGAAGGAGAGAGCGGAGTGCCGCCACACCTGACAGAGGGAGAGAGCGGAGTGCCGCCACATCTGACAGAAGGAGAGAGCGGAGTGCCGCCACATCTGACAGAAGGAGAGAGCGGAGTGCCGCCACACCTGACAGAGGGAGAGAGCGGAGTGCCGCCACATCTGACAGAGGGAGAGAGCGGAGTGCCGCCACATCTGACAGAAGGGGAGAGAGCGGAGTGCCGCCACATCTGACAGAGGGAGAGAGCGGAGTGCCGCCACATCTGACAGAGGGAGAGAGCGGAGTGCCGCCACATCTGACAGAGGGAGAGAGCGGAGTGCCGCCACATCTGACAGAGGGAGAGAGCGGAGTGCCGCCACATCTGACAGAAGGGGAGAGAGCGGAGTGCCGCCACATCTGACAGAGGGAGAGAGCGGAGTGCCACCACATCTGACAGAGGGAGAGAGCGGAGTGCCGCCACATCTGACAGAGGGAGAGAGCGGAGTGCCGCCACATCTGACAGAGGGAGAGAGCGGAGTGCCGCCACATCTGACAGAAGGAGAGAGCGGAGTGCCGCCACATCTGACAGAGGGAGAGAGCGGAGTGCCGCCACATCTGACAGAAGGAGAGAGCGGAGTGCCGCCACACCTGACAGAAGGAGAGAGCGGAGTGCCGCCACATCTGACAGAAGGAGAGAGCGGAGTGCCGCCACATCTGACAGAAGGAGAGAGCGGAGTGCCGCCACATCTGACAGAAGGAGAGAGCGGAGTGCCGCCACATCTGACAGAAGGAGAGAGCGGAGTGCCGCCACACCTGACAGAAGGAGAGAGCGGAGTGCCGCCACATCTGACAGAGGGAGAGAGCGGAGTGCCGCCACATCTGACAGAGGGAGAGAGCGGAGTGCCGCCACACCTGACAGAAGGAGAGAGCGGAGTGCCGCCACATCTGACAGAAGGAGAGAGCGGAGTGCCGCCACACCTGACAGAGGGAGAGAGCGGAGTGCCGCCACATCTGACAGAAGGAGAGAGCGGAGTGCCGCCACATCTGACAGAGGGAGAGAGCGGAGTGCCGCCACATCTGACAGAAGGAGAGAGCGGAGTGCCGCCACATCTGACAGAAGGAGAGAGCGGAGTACCGCCACATCTGACAGAGGGAGAGAGCGGAGTGCCGCCACATCTGACAGAGGGAGAGAGCGGAGTGCCGCCACATCTGACAGAGGGAGAGAGCGGAGTGCCGCCACATCTGACAGAGGGAGAGAGCGGAGTGCCGCCACATCTGACAGAAGGAGAGAGCGGAGTGCCGCCACACCTGACAGAGGGAGAGAGCGGAGTGCCGCCACATCTGACAGAGGGAGAGAGCGGAGTGCCGCCACATCTGACAGAGGGAGAGAGCGGAGTGCCGCCACACCTGACAGAGGGAGAGAGCGGAGTGCCGCCACATCTGACAGAAGGAGAGAGCGGAGTGCCGCCACACCTGACAGAGGGAGAGAGCGGAGTGCCGCCACATCTGACAGAAGGAGAGAGCGGAGTGCCGCCACATCTGACAGAAGGAGAGAGCGGAGTGCCGTCACATCTGACAGAGGGAGAGAGCGGAGTGCCGTCACATCTGACAGAAGGAGAGAGCGGAGTGCCGCCACATCTGACAGAAGGAGAGAGCGGAGTGCCGTCACATCTGACAGAGGGAGAGAGCGGAGTGCCGCCACATCTGACAGAGGGAGATATCTACCTATTCTCAGCCCACTCTGGTCACATGATCCAGCTCCCCTGTGTCAGCCAGCACCGCTGCAGGGGAGAGGAGGGAGTGCCGATGAAGGATGGGCCAGAGGAGCCTATCGGCTTTACCACCCGCTGTTCAGTGCTCTCCCTATCCAGCCAATCAGACCTTATCCAGCTGACTCCTCCCTATTCCCTCTACTCACTGAGGGGATGAAGTGATAAGGAACGTGGAAAGAACCAATCAGTGACATGAGAGGGTTGGGGGTTGTCTTTTATTATCAGATAAATGCTGACGCGTTTCGGGGGCACAGACTCCGCCTTCCTCAGGGCCCGGATTTGCTGGACTGGTGGAGGAGAGTGAAGCGGCTGTTCTCGGTGTTCTTGTAGCTCTGTGTATGGTGGGATCTGGAGGGATCTGGTGGTGGGATCTGGAGGTGGGATCTGGAGGGATCTGGTGGTGGGATCTGGAGGTGGGATCTGGAGGTGGGATCTGGTGGTGGGATCTGGTGGTGGGATCTGGAGGTGGGATCTGGAGGTGGGATCTGGAGGGATCTGGTGGTGGGATCTGGAGGGATCTGGAGGTGGGATCTGGAGGTGGGATCTGGTGGTGGGATCTGGAGGTGGGATCTGGTGGTGGGATCTGGAGGTGGGATCTGGAGGGATCTGGTGGTGGGATCTGGTGGAGGGATCTGGAGGGATCTGGTGGTGGGATCTGGTGGCGGGATCTGGAGGGATCTAGTGGTTGGGATCTGGAGGGATCTAGTGGTGGGATCTGGAGGGGTCTGGTGGAGGGATCTAGTGGTGGGATCTGGTGGAGGGATCTGGTGGAGGGATCTGGTGGTGGGATTTGCAGGGATCTGGTGGGAGGATCTGTTGGAGGGATCTGGTGGTGGGATCTGGAGGGATCTGGTGGTGGGATCTGGAGGGATCTGGTGGGAGGATCTGGTGGAAATGGAGGGATCAGACGATGTCACAGGATTGCTGCCTCCGGATTCCACTAAACAAAACTCTCCAATCCACGGAATCCAGAGAATCGTTACAAGGAGGTGTGTGAAGTCCGGAGTCACCCAATCAAGACTCATGAGTAGAAAGTCCTGTCCCCTGCCATTGTTCTCTGTGTGGAAGCAGTGGTCTCTCTGCAGAGGTCCAACATCCCCCCCTGCTGAGTACACTTTGGAGCATTGGAGCCCCCCCCACACACACTTTTTGTCCTTATTTAACTTTATTGAGATGTCACAAACTGACACTTCAATGAACTCCATGCACAATAGTGTGTTGCGTCGCTCTACGGTTTGTCACATCGTTCTGCGTTGCGTCGCTCTGTGGTGCGTTGCGTCGTTCTGCGGTGTGTTGTCATGTTTTTGTTTGTACGGTGAACGGGGTACACAGAGGACAATTGTTTTCCTCACTTCTTTGGCTGACCAACGAAAACGCAGACCCTTAATGGAAGCAGACCCCCCTCCCCTCCCCCCTCCGCCACTCCTGGACCTGAAGAAGGCGGAGTCTGTGACCCCAAAATGTGTCGGCTTTTGTCTGATAATAAAAGTCCATCGTTGTCACCCAACCAGCTGATTCCTTCACCCTCCTGGCTCTCTCCTCTCTGCACTTCTCTCTGTGAACTTCCTCCACTCCTTTAGTAAATAGAAGATAAAAAGTCTTTTATTGGAGGGATTTTCCGTATAATTAACCCTTCGCACCCTCTCATTTATGGAGATAAAATATCACTAAGTGCGGCTTCTTCCCAGTCACTTCATTACCACATATAATGGATACACACTATGAATATATATAAAAATAATAATAATAATATTAATAATATATACACACACAAGGGTTCTTCACAAACTTTCTGCACTTTTTTGAACAAAGTTATGTACATTATCTGACAAAAGTAAGTACACCCCTCAGTGACATTTGTGTAAATCTTTTCTTCTCTCTTTTCATGTGACAACACTGAAGAAATGACACTTGTCTACAATGTAAAGTAGTGAGTGTACAGCTTGTATAACAGTGTAAATTTACTGTCCCCTCAAAATAACTCAACACACAGCCATTAATGTCTAAACCGCTGGCAACAAAAGTCAGTACACCCCTAAGTGAAAATCTCCAAATTGGGCCCAATTAGCCATTTTCCCTCCCTGGTGTCATGTGACTGGTTAGTGTTACAAGGTCTCAGGTGTGAATGGGGAGCAGGTGTGTTAAATTTGGTGTTATCGCTCTCACTCTCTCATACTGGTCACTGGAAGTACAACATGGCACCTCATGGCAAAGAACTCTCTGAGGATCTGAATAAAAGAATTGTTGCTCTACATAAAGATGGCCTAGGCTATAAGAAGATTGCCAAGACCCTGAAACTGAGCTGCAGCACGGTGGCCAAGACCATACAGCGGTATAACAGGACAGGTTCCACTCAGAACAGGCCTCGCCATGGTCCACCAAAGAAGTTGAGCTCACGTGCTCAGCGTCATATCCAGAGGTTGTCTTTGGGAAATAGACGTATGAGTGCTGCCAGCATTGCTGCAGAGGTTGTAGGGGTGGGGGGTCAGCCTGTCAGTGCTCAGACCATACGCCGCACACTGCATCAAATTGGTCTGCATGGCTGTCATCCCAGAAGGAAGCCTCTTCTAAAGATGATGTACAAGAAAGTCCACAAACAGTTTGCTGAAGACAAGCAGACTAAGGACATGGATTACTGGAACCATGTCCTGTGGTCTGATGAGACCAAGATAAACGTATTTGGTTCAGATGGTGACAAGCGTGTGTGGGGGCAACCAGGTGAGGAGGACAAAGACAAGTGTGTCTTGTCTACAGTCAAGCATGCTGGTGGGAGTGTCATGGTCTGGGGGTACATGAGTGCTGCCGGCACTGGGGGGCTACAGATCATTGAGGGAACCATGAATGCCAACATGTACTGTGACATACTGAAGCAGAACATGATCCCCTCCCTTCAGAGACTGGACCGCAGGGCAGTATTCCAACATGATAACCACCCCAAACACACCTCCAAGACCACCACTGCCTTGCTAAAGAAGCTGAGGGTAAAGGTGATGGACTGGCCAAGCATGTCTCCAGACCTAAACCCTATTGATCATCTGTGGGACATCCTCAAACGGAAGGTGGAGGAGCGCAAGGTCTCTAACATCCACCAGCTCTGTGATGTCATCATGGAGGAGGGGAAGAGGACTCCAGTGACAACCTGGGAAGCTCTGGTGACCTCCATGTCCAAGAGGGTTAAGGCAGTGCTGGAAAATAATGGCGGCCACACAAAATATTGACACTTTGGGCCCAATTTGTTGATTTTCACTTAGGGGTGTACTGACTTTTGTTGCCAGTGGTTTAGACATTAATGGCTGTGTGTTGAGTTATTTTGAGGGGACAGTAAATTTACACTGTTATACAAGCTGTACACTCACTACTTTACATTGTAGACAAGTGTCATTTCTTCAGTGTTGTCACATGAAAAGAGAGAAGAAAAGATTTACAAACATGTCACTGAGGGGTGTACTTACTTTTGTCACATACTGTATATATATACACACAGAAGGGTTCTTCAGAAAGTTTCCGCACTTTTTTGAACAAAGTTAGATATACATAAAAGTGCAGAAACGTTTTGCAGGCCCCTCGTAGCTCCGCCCCTTCACTCACAAAGATGGCGAGGATGACCGGCCCGCGGATGATCCACCAGACACTGGCGTCAGAATTGATGTTCCAGCACCTGCAGGGAGACGTAGAAGTCGTTATTCGGACAGGAGACGAGCGTCGCGTCATTTACAAAGATTTAGACATTTAGAATCTTCTTATAAAAGATCCAAACCCAGAATATCAGACATTGCCCATCCCCCGCCCTCAGGTATGGCGGCTGCTTTCAGGCGAGAACCTTTTCAGTAAGTACAGAAGTTTCCTGTTGATCCTGCCGGAAATCCAGAGTCCTCACTTCCTGAGTGATGAAGTGAACTCTCAGACAAGGTGATGAGTTCTCCAGCTATTGTCTGTAAACTACAGAACACGTGATGGAGATGAGGAGAGGGGGAGGTGTTCTGTAGTCCTTCCCCAGGGTGACAGCATCGCTCCTCCAGAGATACAGCGCAGAGTGAGCGTTGTCACCCCAGGACAGGAAGTGTGTTACTGGCAGGATCATCAGGAGAAAATCCTGAAAACAGGAAACAAATGTGGCCATCAGAATGATCTGCAATGTACAGGAGATCCTCTCACTTCCTGTTGGGTCACCAGGACAGGAAATGAAGGGAAATCTCAGCTAAAGGACACAGAGGATGAGGAGGACTTGAAGTTGATTTTCTATATACTACAATCTCCGTCTATCGGTGGTCCCGCGTGTGCGGCTCGGGGTCACAGGCAATTCTGTGGCACATCCTATGTGGCCCCCGGGGCCCCTGGAGACATCTGTGTTAGGGAAGAATATTTGGGTTCTCTATTTATTGCAAATAAAATGTAGCGCTAACATACTATATGCTCTGTGATGCAGTGCAAGGAAAAAAGTAATAAATAAAACCAAAAACCAAATGTGACGATCAATCCAAAGTAAAAAGTCCAAAATGGAATAAAGTCCAAAGGAAAAGCGAGACAATGAGGTGTCAATCTTCTCATCGTGAAAACCACCTTATGGGACAACATTGGTGGATCCAATACATCTTCTCCTTGTCACCTTTTTTCTGGCTGGAACTCTAACCAAGTGGAACTAAGTGGTGAGCTAAAAACCAGTTATAAAGGACTTTATAACAGGAGTCGTGAAACCTGAGGGTGGCCGTGGTTCCCTCGGACACATTGTGCCTCCAGTCTTGCCGAGTTCCATGAGGTTGTTTTGGTGAGATCTGAGGAGATCCCGGACTTCCATGTCCATCAGAGGGAGCCACCGATTCCATTATCTAAGCCTATATGACCCAACATCACTGACATCCGGGTCCACCTCATCTGGTAAGAGTTCCTCACCTATTTCATCTATTGGATCCACCAATGTTGTCCCATACGGTGGTTTTCACGATGAGAAGATTGACACCTCATTGTCTCGCTTTTCCTTTGGACTTTTTACTTTGGATTGATCGTCACATTTGGTTTTTGGTTTTATTTATTACTTTTTTCCTTGCACTGCATCACAGAGCATATAGTATGTTAGCGCTACATTGTTTTCACCTTCCGTTTAAATTTTGTCACATTTTGTTGTATATTTGCGCAGTATTATCAGACGTTCTTGTTCTCTATTCATTGAAGAGTTTTAGAGGGAGATTTGGGGTGATTAGTGACATCTTGGGGCAAATTGCATGTACCCCCTCCCCTCCCCCCGCTGTATGAACTGTAATAGATTCTCACCCGGTGTTCTCATAGAGATGGCGGCACACAGACCAGGCAATGATGAAAACCAATGGAGAGCCTGGAGGAGAGAGAGAGAGACGGACCATCAGAGGAGGCACAGCAATACAGGGGTACCCATCCCCCAATCCCCCACACCAGGACAGAGGTACCCATCCCCCAATACCCCACACCAGGACAGAGGTACCCATCCCCCAATACCCCACACCAAGACAGAGGTACCCATCCCCCAATCCCCTCACCTGGGCAGAGGTACCCATCCCCCAATCCCCTCACCAGGGCAGAGGTACCCATCCCCCAATACCCCACACCAGGACAGAGGTACCCATCCCCCAATACCCCCCACCAGGTCAGAGGTACCCATCCCCCAATACCCCACACCAGGGCAGAGGTACCCATCCCCCAATACCCCACACAAGGGCAGAGGTACCCATCCCCCAATACCCCCCACCAGGGCAGGACACAGGTACCCAACCTCTTGTTTTAGCTCAGTTTACCTTCACTTTGTCTTCACTTCTCTGGCTCATAATGTATGTCTGCAGCCTTGTAGCCTGACTTACTCCTGAACTCTGTCCAGCTGTGACTGATCCCACAACACCCCCCCTCCCCTCCCCCAACCATCAGAGAGGGTCCCCCCAGCTTCTCACCCCAGCCGAGGGCAATATACCAGCAGAAGTACTTCCACTCGGAGAAGAAGGAGACCACCAGGAGGGTGTGCAGGTAGAGCCCCTCCACAAGGAGCCAGCTGTAATTGGCCATAATGCAATATTGGAAGAAGATCATGACGTAGTTACAGTCCTTCTATAGAGAGGAGAGAGGTGCCCATCATATATACAGTATATACTACAACCAGAGATATACATATTATATACCCTCCACCCGGAGATACCAAGAGAGGTGCCCATCATATATACAGTATATACTACAACCAGAGATATACATATTATATACCCTCCACCCAGAGATACCAAGAGAGGTGCCCATCATATATACAGTATATACTACAACCAGAGATATACATATTATATACCCTCCACCCAGAGATACCAAGAGAGGTGCCCATCATATATACAGTATATACTACAACCAGAGATATACATATTATATACCCTCCACCCGGAGATACCAAGAGAGGTGCCCATCATATATACAGTATATACTACAACCAGAGATATACATATTATATACCCTCCACCCGGAGATACCAAGAGAGGTGCCCATCATATATACAGTATATACTACAACCAGAGATATACATATTATATACCCTCCACCCAGAGATACCAAGAGAGGTGCCCATCATATATACAGTATATACTACAACCAGAGATATACATATTATATACCCTCCACCCAGAGATACCAAGAGAGGTGCCCATCATATATACAGTATATAATACAGCCCCCACCCAGAGATATACATAAAGTCCACCTAGATAAATATATATACTATATACTGTAATACAACCTCCGCAGTGGGGTGCCCATCATATATACAATATATAATACAACCTCCAACCAGAGATATAAATATTATATACTACATAACTAATACAAGTTCTGTAGATACGAGACAGCATGAGGTACCCATCCCCCAATACCCCACATTAGAGCAGTACAGAGGTACCCATCTCCTATGTGACCACAGACATCATTCTAGTCCCAACTTTCCCTGATTTAGAGGGACTGTCCCGGATTTGGAACAAAGTCCCTCTGTCCTCCTCATTTGTCCCTCATTTTGGTCTGATCTATATAGTTGTATAGAAAATTTACTTTTTATCTTTCAGAAAGTGATTTCCAGTCCTAAAACTTTCATCCAATTTCTAAATTGCTGCATTTGTAAATTTCAAAAGCCAATATAAAGGAATAATAGTGGTAAAAAAAAAAGCCCTTGTGGGTTTAACTAATAATTTTTTGGTATAATTCTCCTCTAAGGGGGCGTGGCAGGGGGTGTGTCCTATGACTACATACTTTTTCTACTAGGTGTCCCTCATTCCCATCTCAAAAACTTGGGAGGTATGAGGTTGGGATTACAGACATTAATCAAGGTGGCTTTAGGATATGGGTTTTGATCTACAGTGCCTTGAAGTATTTATACCCCTTGTAATTCCCCACATTTTGTCATGTTACAACCAAAACCGTAAATGTATTTTATTGGGATTTTATGTGATAGACCAACACAAAGTGTCACATAATTGTGAAGTGGAAGGAAAATGATAAATGATACAAATAAATCTGTGAAAAGTGTGGGGGGGGCATTTGTATGGTGCCCCCCGGAGTCAATACTTTGTAGAACCCCCTTTCTCTACAAGTCTTTTTGGGGATGTCTCTACCAGCTTTGCACATCTAGAGAGGACATTTCTGCCCATTCTTCTTTGTAAAATATCTCAAGCTCTGTCAGATTGGATGGAGAGCGTCTGTGAACAGCAATTTTCAAGTCTTGCCACAGATTCTCAATGTGATTTAGGTCTGGACTGTGACTGGGCCATTCTAACACATGAATATGCTTTGATCTAAACCATTCCATTGTAGCTCTGGCTGGATGTTTCAGGTCGTTGTCCTGCTGGAAGGTGAACCTCCGCCCCGGTCTCAAGTCTTTTGTAGACTCTAACAGGTTTTCTTCTAAGATTGTCCTGTATTTGTCTCCATCCATCTTCCCATCAACTCTGACCAGCTTCCCTGTCCCTGCTGAAGAAAACCATCCCCACCACATGATGCTGACACCACCATGTTTCACGGTGGGGATGGTGTGTTCAGGGGGATGGGCAGTGTTAGTTTTCTTCCACACATAGCGTTTTACTTTTAGGCCATAAAGTTGAATTTTGGTCTCCTCTGACCAGATCACCTTCTTCCACATGTTTGCTGTGTCCTCCACATGGCTTCTCACAAACTACAAACAGGACTTCTTATGACTTTCTTTCACCAATGTCTTTCTTCTTGTCACTCTTCCATAAAGGGCAGATTTGTGGAGAACACGACTAATAGTTGTCCTGTGGACAGATTCTCCCACCTGAGCTGTGGATCTCTGCAGCTCCTCCAGAGTTACCATGGACCTCTTGGCTCTTCTCTGATGAATGCTCTCCTTGCCCGGCCGGTCAGTTTAGGTGGACGGCCATGTCTTGGTAGGTTTGCAGTTGTGCCATACTCTTTCCATTTTCCGATGATGGATTGAACAGAGCTCCGTGAGATGGTCAAAGCTTGGGAGATGTTTTTATAACCTAACCCTGCTTTATACTTCTCCACAACTTTATCCCTGACCTGTCTGGTGTGTTCCTTGGCCTTCATGATGCTGTTTGTTCACTAAGGTTCTCTAACACACCTCTGAGGACTTCACAGAACAGCTGTATTCATACTGAGATTAAATGACACACAGGTGGACTCTATTTATTAATAAGGTGACTTCTGAAGGCAATTGGTTCCACTAGATTTTAGTTAAGGGTATCAGAGTAAAAGGGATGAATACAAATTTCCCCCGCACTTTTCACATATTTGTTTTTTTTTTTTTAAATGAAAACCATTTATCCTTTTCCTTCCACTTCACAATTATGTGCCACTTTGTGTTGGTCTATCACATTAAATACATTTACGTTTTTGGTTGTAACATGACAAAATGTGGAAAATGTCAAGGGGTATGAATACTTTTTCAAAGTAATGTAGGTTGGTTGTAGTTCTAGCAATTGGACAAGTTAGAGATCATTCTAGGCTGCTCTTGGCTACAAACAATAATGACCATGGTGAAAAAATACTGCGCTAACACAATAAGAAAAGCTGCGACTAAAGGTAGTAAACCGTGAATCTAATGTAATTAAAAAAAGTCGCGCTAAAAAAGATTATTTAAGAATAGCAACAATCTAGTGCCTAAAGTGATAAAAGGTAAATATGAATAAAAAATATAATTGAAACAATACCCAATGTATATAAACTCCACGATGAGATGGAATAAATGATATAAAATAAATGATATACAAAAAGGACTATTTTCTATGTGAAAAATAAATAGTGAAATAAATTAACATAGTTGAATGTGAACGACAAAAATTAATTTCCAGAACACTATTACCACGTGCAACAATATAAAGAAATATTGTGAAGATACTGAGCATATACCCTGTGAAAAGCAAAAAATAAAGCAATAAAAATTATAACCAAACTAAAAAAGTCCATAAAAAATCCAAGTCCAGAAAAACAGTAATTATTGAAGTTCTTGCATATTGTGGAAAACAGGCAAGTAGATATCCCCCAGTGCTAGGAGAAGTGCAGAGACAGACTTGCTGAAGTGACACAGGTGCATGGGCAGACCTCCACCGTTTAAAACAACTGCCTCTTACCAAATAGAGTTGGTCTCTAGATTATAGGAGACCTATGGAACGGATGGCTGCAACCCCAGCCAGGGATCTAGAACAGCAGACACTTGTTGTCATCCGGGACCCGGAACTCGCTCCGTCACACACAGCGAATAGAATAAGATGGCTCCCCATAAAAGAAATAAAAGCTCCACATAGCATAAAAACCACGACTTTATTTAATAAAGAGTAAGATTGCACTTACACAATGGTTGTAAAAAACAAGCATCAAAAACGCCGGCCGGCTGATAGACTCCCCGTGTCTTCCGGGTGTACAGAACGCGGTGTCGTCGGGACGTAACTCCGCGTTCTGTACACCCGGAAGACACGGGGAGTCTATCAGCCGGCCGGCGTTTTTGATGCTTGTTTTTTACAACCATTGTGTAAGTGCAATCTTACTCTTTATTAAATAAAGTCGTGGTTTTTATGCTATGTGGAGCTTTTATTTCTTTTATGGGGAGCCATCTTATTCTATTCGCTGTGTGTGACGGAGCGAGTTCCGGGTCCCGGATGACAACAAGTGTCTGCTGTTCTAGATCCCTGGCTGGGGTTGCAGCCATCCGTTCCATAGGTCTCCTATAATCTAGAGACCAACTCTATTTGGTAAGAGGCAGTTGTTTTAAACGGTGGAGGTCTGCCCATGCACCTGTGTCACTTCAGCAAGTCTGTCTCTGCACTTCTCCTAGCACTGGGGGATATCTACTTGCCTGTTTTCCACAATATGCAAGAACTTCAATAATTACTGTTTTTCTGGACTTGGATTTTTTATGGACTTTTTTAGTTTGGTTATAATTTTTATTGCTTTATTTTTTGCTTTTCACAGGGTATATGCTCAGTATCTTCACAATATTTCTTTATATTGTTGCACGTGGTAATAGTGTTCTGGAAATTAATTTTTGTCGTTCACATTCAACTATGTTAATTTATTTCACTATTTATTTTTCACATAGAAAATATCCCTTTTTGTATATCATTTATTTTATATCATTTATTCCATCTCATCGTGGAGTTTATATACATTGGGTATTGTTTCAATTATATTTGTTATTCATATTTACCTTTTATCACTTTAGGCACTAGATTGTTGCTATTCTTAAATAATCTTTTTTAGCGCGACTTTTTTTAATTACAATAATGACCATGGTGTAAGGCCATAGACATCAATTTAGTTCATCTGTGACCATAGGCCTTGGTCTAAGCTACTCGTAACTTTCAGGATAGGTCTCTCTAGACCTTGATCTAGGTTACTTGTGGATGTCAAGCTGTTCTCTTACCAGGTAGACACTGCAGTGGTCGATGTCATCTACAGAGAAGAGAACGGCATCCCTGATGAAGACGGACATGGCTCGTAGTATGAAGGAGATAAAGAGGTGCATGTGGATGTAATTTCTGGTACAGCGCAGCCTCCTGACCTCAGAGAGATAAGAGAGCACAGGTGTCATGTCTGGGTGGCCGAAGTTCAGTAATGGTACAGTGTGTGGTGTGATGAGTTGTGTTGGGTCTGGTGGTGTCATTGGCTGGTGTGATGGGTTGGGTTGGGTTGAGTGGTGTCATTGGTTGGTGTGATGCATTGCGTAGTGTCATTGGTTGGTGTGATGGGTTGGGTCAGGTGCTGTCATTGGTTGGTGTGATGGGTTGGGTTGGGTAGTGTCATTGGTTGGTGTGATGGGTTGGGTAGTGTCATTGGTTGGTGTGATGGGTTGGGTTGTGTGGTGTCATTGGTTGGTGTGATGGGTTGGGTAGTGTCATTGGTTGGTGTGATGCATTGGGTAGTGTCATTGGTTGGTGTGATGGGTTGGGTAGTGTCATTGGTTGTTGTGATGGGTTGGGTTGGGTGGTGTCATTGGTTGGTGTGATGGGTTGGGTTGGGTTGGGTAGTGTCATTGGTTGGTGTGATGGGTAGTGTCATTGGTTGGTGTGATGGGTTGGGTTGTGTTGGGTTGGGTGGTGCCATTAGTTGGTGTTATGGGTTGGGTTGGGTGATGTCATTGGTTGGTGTGATGGGTTGGGTTGGGTAGTGTCATTGGTTGGTGTGATGGGTTGGGTAGTGTCATTGGTTGGTGTGATGGGTTGGGTTGTGTGGTGTCATTGGTTGGTGTGATGGGTTGGGTAGTGTCATTGGTTGGTGTGATGGGTTGGGTTGGGTGGTGTCATTGGTTGGTGTTATGGGTTGGATTGGGTGATGTCATTGGTTGGTGTGATGGGTTGGGTAGTGTCATTGGTTGGTTTGATGGGTTGGGTAGTGTCATTGGTTGGTGTAATGGATTGAGTTGGGTAGTGTCATTGGTTGGTGTGATGGGTTGGGTTGTGTGGTGTCATTGGTTGGTGTGATGGGTTGGGTTGTGTGGTGTCATTGGTTGGTGTGATGGGTTGGGTAGTGTCATTGGTTGGTGTGATGGGTTGGGTAGTGTCATTGGTTGGTGTGATGGGTTGAGTGGTGTCATTGGTTGGTGTGATGGGTTTGGTGGTGTCATTGGTTTATGTGATGGGTTGGGTTGGGTGATGTCATTGGTTGGTATGATGGGTTGGGTTGGGTGGTGTCATTGGTTAGTGTGATGGGTTGGGTTGGGTAGTGTCATTGGTTGATGTGATGGGTTGGGTAGTGTCATTGGTTGGTGTGATGTGTTGGGTTGGGTGGTGTCATTGGTTGGTGTGATGGGTTGGGTAGTGTCATTGGTTGTTGTGATGGGTTGGGTTGGGTGGTGTCATTGGTTGGTGTGATGGGTTGGGTTGCTTTGGGTAGTGTCATTGGTTGGTGTGATGGGTTGGGTTGGGTTGGGTTGGGTAGTGTCATTGGTTGGTGTGATGGGTTGGGTTGTGTTGGGTTGGGTGGTGCCATTAGTTGGTGTTATGGGTTGGGTTGGGTGATGTCATTGGTTGGTGTGATGGGTTGGGTTGGGTAGTGTCATTGGTTGGTGTGATGGGTTGGGTAGTGTCATTGGTTGGTGTGATGGGTTGGGTTGTGTGCTGTCATTGGTTGGTGTGATGGGTTGGGTAGTGTCATTGGTTGGTGTGATGGGTTGGGTTGGGTGGTGTCATTGGTTGGTGTTATGGGTTGGATTGGGTGATGTCATTGGTTGGTGTGATGGGTTGGGTAGTGTCATTGGTTGGTTTGATGGGTTGGGTAGTGTCATTGGTTGGTGTAATGGATTGGGTTGGGTAGTGTCATTGGTTGGTGTGATGGGTTGGGTTGTGTGGTGTCATTGGTTGGTGTGATGGGTTGGGTAGTGTCATTGGTTGGTGTGATGGGTTGGGTAGTGTCATTGGTTGGTGTGATGGGTTGAGTGGTGTCATTGGTTGGTGTGATGGGTTTGGTGGTGTCATTGGTTTGTGTGATGGGTTGGGTTGGGTGATGTCATTGGTTGGTATGATGGGTTGGGTTGGGTGGTGTCATTGGTTAGTGTGATGGGTTGGGTTGGGTAGTGTCATTGGTTGATGTGATGGGTTGGGTAGTGTCATTGGTTGGTGTGATGGGTTGGGTGGTGTCATCCAATCTCATTCTTTGTTGTGGGATGATGAATGTATCATCTTGTGTCAGTATAGAGGTCTCTTCTCCACTCACCGGAATGATAGCAGAATTATGAGTGCCATGGACAGTGAAGCCAGAGACATGCTGTATCCCACCGTGTACAGGGTCTTCAGGTGCATGTAATACTCCTGCTATAAAACACAGGCCGGGGGGGTCAGGGGTTACATTCTCACAATTCTTTCTGTAGGTACATGGTATTCATAGTGTAATAACGAGGTCTTACCACATCCTCGGACTCCGTGTCATTGACGTTGTACTCGCAGGCTATGTCCATTGGTGGAAAAGCCGGTGACCATCCTTTCTCTGTACAGTTTCGGTTCACAGTTCCTACAGAGATAGAGAAGTCATATGTGTGAGGTGTGTGCACCTCACACATTAAAAGACATCAACCTCATTATTCTTTACATTTTGAATACCGTATATACTCGAGTATAATTCGAGTTTTTCAGCACATTTTTTTGTGCTGAAAGTGCCCCCCTCGACTTATACTCAAGTCAAGCACTTTTCTGCAGCAAAAAAATTTCATTTTCCGAACCGACTTTGGGGCCCCGTATCTAAGGGCCACTTTGTGCTAGGAATACCAAATTTGGTGTGCAAACCCAGTGGAACTGTTACCACAACATATCCAATATGTTCCTAGCACGAAATACGGGGCCCCAAAATCGGTTCGGAAAATCTCATTCTCTGCTGCAGAAAAGTGCTTGACATTTTCTGAACCAACTTTGGGGCCACGTATCTCAGGGCCACTAGGTGCTAGGAACCCCAAATTTGGTGTTTAAGTGATTTATTTTTATTATTTTATTTTATAAAATTTTATATACATTTTTTTATTTATTACAATTGTTTTTAACAGCCCTGTTGGGGGCTTTGGTGAGCTGTAATGGGGTCTAAACAGTTCCTTTCTCTGTAGCCTCAGCTGTACTGCAGATGAATGAACAGGAGACAAAGGCTCCTATTTATTCATATACACAGTTTACTATGCTTCAGTTATGAAGGAACACAGTGAGTGATCAGTCCGGGTCACTGACTCTGCCCATTCAGAAAGGGAAGACATATTGACTGGTCCCTCCCTCCACTCTTCATCCTGACACATCCCCTACATGCAGCAGCCGGCAGGTGAGGAGAGGCTTTCCATAAAGCAGGTGAAAGCCTAGAGGGAGAGGAGAAGCGGCTTTCAGCTGCTTCATGAAGAGCCATAGAGGGTGCTCGTAATTGTAATTGCCTCCCCCTCTACCCCCCGCTGCACCTATCACCCCCAACTGTCAAATCCCCCCCCCCCACTTTAAAAGGTACCAGGAGCCTCTCATGGGGCCCCCTACTGGCCCTGGGCCCTCTGACAGTCCACAAATGGTCAGTCTGTCCCTGCTGGGCCTATTTTAAGGTTGGGCTCTGGAGCTGCAGCTCCACTAGCCCCTATGTTAATCCAGCCCTGCTTATAGTGGGTCATATTGGAGGTGATATCTCAGGGTGAGTGTAATCAGAAAGGTAAAGAAGGCCAGGAATATTTTCTACCTTATTGAGGGTCATGTTGGAGGTATGATATCCCGATGGTGGGTATAACTGGTTAGAGAAGAGGCCAGGAGCACAGTATGTTCTATTTTATGGAGGGTCATGTTGGAGGTATGATACCCCAGTGGTGGGTATAACTGGTCAGAGAGGAGGCCAGGAGCAGAGTACTTTCTATTTTATGGAGGGTCATGTTGGAGGTATGATACCCCAGTGGTGGGTATAACTGGTCAGAGAGGAGGAAAGGAGCAGATAATTTTCTACCTTATGGAGGGTCATGTTGGAGGTATGATACCCCGGAGGTGGGTATATCTGGTCAGAGAGGAGGTCAGGAGCAGAGTATGTTCTATT
Organism: Aquarana catesbeiana; assembly: GCF_042186555.1. Lineage (NCBI taxonomy): Eukaryota > Metazoa > Chordata > Amphibia > Anura > Ranidae > Aquarana > Aquarana catesbeiana. The sequence continues at coordinate 416,636,615 of NC_133329.1, read as the reverse complement.
TTATGGAGGGTCATGTTGGAGGTATGATACCCCGGTGGTGGGTATAAATGGTCAGAGAGGAGGTCAGGAGCAGAGTACTTTCTATTTTATGGAGGGTCATGTTGGAGGTATCATATCCCGGTGGTGGGTATAACTGGTTAGAGAAGAGGCCAGGAGCAGAGTACTTTCTATTTTATGGAGGGTCATGTTGGAGGTATGATACCCCATTGGTGGGTATAACTGGTTAGAGAGGAGGCCAGGAGCAGAGTACTTTCTATTTTATGGAGGGTCATGTTGGAGGTATGATACTCCAATGGTGGGTATAACTGGTTAGAGAGGAGGCCAGGAGCAGAGTACTTTCTATTTTATGGAGGGTCATGTTGGAGGTATGATACCCCGGTGGTGGGTATAACTGGTCAGAGAGGAGGTCAGGAGCAGAGTACTTTCTACCTTATGGAGGGTCATGTTGGAGGTATGATACCCCAGTGGTGGGTATAACTGGTCAGAGAGGAGGCCAGGAGCAGAGTATGTTCTACTTTATGGAAGGTCATATTGGAGGTATGATACCCCTGTGGTGGGTATAACTGGTCAGAGAGGAGGAAAGGAGCAGATAATTTTCTACCTTATGGAGGGTCATGTTGGAGGTATGATACCCCGGTGGTGGGTATAACTGGTCAGAGAGGAGGCCAGGAGCAGAGTATGTTCTACTTTATGGAGGGTCATATTGGAGGTATGATACCCCGGTGGTGAGTATATTTGGTTAGGGTCGGTAGCAGAGTATTTTCTACCTCCTGGAGGGTGTGATCTCTGGTCTCACCTTGGATGCCGGTGATGATCTGTAGGATCTCTGGGCAGGAGATGGTGGCGGTTTGTCCCAGGGGGGTCGGCGGCCAGCAGCTGATATTGTCCCACATTCCGGCACATCCTGAAACACAATGGCAAGCCGTATGGATCAATGACCTCCCATCGTACCTACGTCACCGCCTCTGCCTCTACATGCCCACACTGTGTATTGATCATTGATTGCACATTGTTCTGATGGAACTTCGTAACAAAAACTGTGTATGAATAAACGGACTCTGACCCCTCCCCCCCACAAAACATTGTGTGCTCCATCACCAGCATAGATACCCATCTGCCCCATGTATGGACTGCAGGCTGATCATTGTGTATCCAGAAGAAGACGTCACTCACCCTCCTCCGGCCGCCAGCCACCCGCAGACAGGCTGTGGTTTGCCAGGGACTCGGCACACGTCTCCTGAGCTCTCTGCATCACCCCCAGCAGGTCACAAAGCAGGTGAGCGCCCCCTACCTGTGGGGAGAAGACACTCAGATCACTAATTATACACTGAAGGAGTAGAGTCTGGTCACTATGTGAAGATGATATACAGTGAAGCTGCGCTACCTCTAAATCCCCAATCGAGTGCCAGGGTCACTTTTAACAAAGCTCATGATTGGAACACAGCACACTGAAAAGCCAATACACTCTTAGTACAAACCCCCCCCCCCCGGTGAAAATCTGTCATAGTGAGGGCAGCAGAATAAACACCCAGAAATGTTACATTGTATCAGGAAGAAAGTCTCACCCCATCCAAACCCAGATCTGCCATACCTACAATGTCTGATAGATGGCGCTGTCACTGATGCACAATGAATTTTATGATTTGAACCTCCATCCAATAAACTGACACAAGGGTTGCTTAGCAACAAAAATCAGATAAAGGGAACTTGAAATAAAGGGCCAACCTTTACTAAGTTCTCCTAAAAATACTGCTTGTCGTTCTGATCTAAAAGAGGGAGATGCGGGGGCAGGGCAGATCTGCGGGGTGTCCAGTGCGCTGCACCAAAAAACAAAGGGGGGTTAATTAAAATAAGTCTTCCCCTTCTCCTCGCTGTATACCCGGCATACATATCCCACAGTCCTTCCACCCACAATATACTCTGTAATTACTGAGCTGCAAATGGCAATCCAAGAGACACACATAAACCTTGGCACAAAGGATCATCATTACAGGATGGAAATCTTTCTTTACACAGAATATAGATAGAGAACTAATAGTAGTCAGAAGGCAGAGACCCGGGAGAGCAGCCACTCTCATACATATCGCTGGATCATGATTGGTCGCGGGTAAATATTATGGGGGGGGGGGGCTGTGGGGTGGGGCTGCATACTGCTTTCAGAACCACTTTAAAGAACACAACAGATACAACACTACAACACTACAAAAGATACAACAGATACAACACTACAACAGATACAACAGATACAACGCTGCAGCAGATCGCTACAACAGATACAACATTACAGAGCAATAGGAAGAGGGTATTTGCACAACTGTGAAACATCACAGCTTGATATATAGTTGTTGGACCATTCACTGATCTTATTAATCAATCGATCTCTTCTAATGGGAGACATTCCCCATGACTTCTTGTAGCTATCTACAAGAAGGGGAGTAAGGTAGAAGCTGGGAGTCCAGGCCAGTGTGAGTTTAACATCTATGGAGGTAAAACTAATCGATTGCTCCTAAAATGAAGGATCAATCATCAGATATAAAATAACAAATGTGTGGAATCAAAGCAGCCCGGCTTACTGAGGGCAGATCAGGTCATACGAATCTCATTGATTTTTTAGACTATATCACCAATGTTGTGGTCAGGATGGTGCTGTGGACATAGCATATCTCTAATACAGCAAAGCCTTTGATACAGTTCCACAGAATTAGAATATTATCACATGAAAAACTAATTGTACAAGTCAGGACTTAACTCTTCAGTGGCTCCGTGGATATGCAGTTGGCTAAAGTAATAGATACCAGAGTGTGTCGTTACATGGCGATAATTCAGAACAGAGACCAATTACTTTGGTTATCACTAGAGGGGTCACCAGCAGGAGGAAGGAGGTCCTGATTCCTCTATATAGATCTTTATATCACTAGAGGGGTCACCAGCAGGAGGAAGGAGGTCCTGATTCCTCTATATAGATCTTTATATCACTAGAGGGATCACCAGCAGGAGGAAGGAGGTCCTGATTCCTCTATATAGATCTTTATATCACTAGAGGGATCACCAGCGGGAGGAAGGAGGTCCTGATTCCTCTATATAGATCTTTATATCACTAGAGGGGTCACCAGCAGGAGGAAGGAGGTCCTGATTCCTCTATATAGATCTTTATATCACTAGAGGGGTCACCAGCAGGAGGAAGGAGGTCCTGATTCCTCTATATAGATCTTTATATCACTAGAGGGGTCACCAGCAGGAGGAAGGAGGTCCTGATTCCTCTATATAGATCTTTATATCACTAGAGGGGTCACCAGCGGGAGGAAGGAGGTCCTGATTCCTCTATATAGATCTTTATATCACTAGAGGGATCACCAGCGGGAGGAAGGAGGTCCTGATTCCTCTATATAGATCTTTATATCACTAGAGGGGTCACCAGCGGAGGAAGGAGGTCCTGATTCCTCTATATAGATCTTTATATCACTAGAGGGGTCACCAGCAGGAGGAAGGAGGTCCTGATTCCTCTATATAGATCTTTATATCACTAGAGGGGTCACCAGCAGGAGGAAGGAGGTCCTGATTCCTCTATATAGATCTTTATATCACTAGAGGGGTCACCGGCAGGTGGAAGGAGGTCCAGATTGCTCTATATAACTCTTTATATCACTAGAGGGGTCACCGGCAGGTGGAAGGAGGTCCAGATTGCTCTATATAACTCTTTATATCACTAGAGGGGTCACCGGCAGGAGGAAGGAGGTCCTGATTGCTCTATATAGATCTTTATATCACCAGAGGGGTCACCAGCAGGAGGAAGGAGGTCCTGATTCCTCTATATAGATCTTTATATCACTAGAGGGATCACCTGCAGGGGGAAGGAGGTCCTGATTCCTCTATATAGATCTTTATATCACTAGAGGTGTCACCAGCAGGGGGAAGGAGGTCCTGATTCCTCTATATAGATCTTTATATCACTAGAGGGATCACCAGCAGGGGGAAGGAGGTCCTGATTCCTCTATATAGACCTTTATATCACTAGAGGGGTCACCAGCAGGAGGAAGGAGGTCCTGATTCCTCTATATAGATCTTTATATCATTAGAGGGGTCACCAGCAGGAGGAAGGAGGTCCTGATTCCTCTATATAGATCTTTATATCACTAGAGGGGTCACCAGCGGGAGGAAGGAGGTCCTGATTCCTCTATATAGATCTTTATATCACTAGAGGGATCACCAGCGGGAGGAAGGAGGTCCTGATTCCTCTATATAGATCTTTATATCACTAGAGGGGTCACCAGCGGAGGAAGGAGGTCCTGATTCCTCTATATAGATCTTTATATCACTAGAGGGGTCACCAGCAGGAGGAAGGAGGTCCTGATTCCTCTATATAGATCTTTATATCACTAGAGGGATCACCAGCGGGAGGAAGGAGGTCCTGATTCCTCTATATAGATCTTTATATCACTAGAGGGGTCACCAGCGGAGGAAGGAGGTCCTGATTCCTCTATATAGATCTTTATATCACTAGAGGGGTCACCAGCAGGAGGAAGGAGGTCCTGATTCCTCTATATAGATCTTTATATCACTAGAGGGGTCACCAGCAGGAGGAAGGAGGTCCTGATTCCTCTATATAGATCTTTATATCACTAGAGGGGTCACCGGCAGGTGGAAGGAGGTCCAGATTGCTCTATATAACTCTTTATATCACTAGAGGGGTCACCGGCAGGTGGACGGAGGTCCAGAATGCTCTATATAACTCTTTATATCACTAGAGGGGTCACCGGCAGGAGGAAGGAGGTCCTGATTGCTCTATATAGATCTTTATATCACCAGAGGGGTCACCAGCAGGAGGAAGGAGGTCCTGATTCCTCTATATAGATCTTTATATCACTAGAGGGATCACCTGCAGGGGGAAGGAGGTCCTGATTCCTCTATATAGATCTTTATATCACTAGAGGTGTCACCAGCAGGGGGGAGGAGGTCCTGATTCCTCTATATAGATCTTTATATCACTAGAGGGATCACCAGCAGGGGGAAGGAGGTCCTGATTCCTCTATATAGACCTTTATATCACTAGAGGGGTCACCAGCAGGAGGAAGGAGGTCCTGATTCCTCTATATAGATCTTTATATCATTAGAGGGGTCACCAGCAGGAGGAAGGAGGTCCTGATTCCTCTATATAGATCTTTATATCACTAGAGGGGTCACCAGCGGGAGGAAGGAGGTCCTGATTCCTCTATATAGATCTTTATATCACTAGAGGGATCACCAGCGGGAGGAAGGAGGTCCTGATTCCTCTATATAGATCTTTATATCACTAGAGGGGTCACCAGCGGAGGAAGGAGGTCCTGATTCCTCTATATAGATCTTTATATCACTAGAGGGATCACCAGCAGGAGGAAGGAGGTCCTGATTCCTCTATATAGACCTTTATATCACTTACATACAGATATTGATCTGATAGAATGAGTCCAGAGACCGGTAACATGAATGGTGAAAGGTCTGAGGGATAGAACAGATCAGGGGAGGAAAGGAGGAGGAAGAAGGAGGAAAGAAGGGAAAGGATGGACAAGACGGAAACTTTCAGGTACATGAAGGGTGTAAATAAATTTCGGGGGGGGCAGAACTATCAATATGAAGCTCAGATGAAGAACACGCGGATGTGACCTCAAACTGTAAGGAGGAAAGTTCAAAACTAATTCTAAAAGTTTTATTTTACCAAAGGAGTAGTTGATGGTGGGAAATTGGAATAGAAATATGTAATTCAACAGTAAGTGGATTCAAACCTAGATCTCTATCAGACAAAACGATAAAAGACAAACAAACAAAACCAATAAAAGGAGCGGACTCAATGGAGAACACGGTCCTTTCCTGATGTCACTCTTCTATATATCTACTACAAAGTGTCTGAACTTCAACTGGAAATATGGAACAGCAAACATGTAATCAATAAAGTAACATCAGGAATGATATCCAAGCAAACATTAGAAGAATGACTCAGAATGTAGCTAAATGATCCAACAATCCGACTCATCTCTGTGCAAAACTGAAGAGAGATGAGATTCTGCCTCATCTGTATTGTGTTTCTCCTCAGTTTAGCTGTGTGTCCGCACTCGGGTCCTAGAGTGGCAGCTTCAATCTGAGGCTTTTCACACAGGTATATGATCTGACTGGTTCCTTTAATAGTTTTATTTACTGCTTAAAATTCCAGCACAGTGGAGATCAGAGGGACGGCGAGGAAATCTGTGATCAGCAGAAAACATGGCGCAGAATGTTCAATGGATTCATTTCTGTCCCAACAACTATTACCTCCCATTATCAGCTGAAAATGTGAAATCTCTGCGCTGCAGCTGACAGTACAGGTGAGAGGTGAAAAGCATCACTGAGTGCTAGCTCTGCAGTCCAGTTTCACATAATGAATCAGTGCTATCAATGTGACAGAGTTCACTACCTTGCCCATAACTCCAAGAAACACCTATATACTACCTATACCATATATACTTCCTGTACCCACATACACCACCTATATACTACCTATACCATATATACTGCCTGTACCCACATACACCACCTATATACTACCTATACCATATATACTTCCTGTACCCACATACACCACCTATATACTACCTATACCATATATACTGCCTGTACCCACATACACCACCTATATACTACCTATACCATATATACTGCCTGTACCCATACACACTACCTATACCATATATGCTGCCTGAACCCATATACACCACCTATATACTACCTATACCATATATACTGCCTGTACCCACATACACCACCTATATACTACCTATACCATATATACTGCCTGTACCCATATACACCACCTATATACTACCTATACCATATATGCTGCTTGTACCCACACACACTACCTGTATACTACCTATACCATATATACTGCCTGTACCCACATACACCACCTATATACTACCTATATCATATATACTGCCTGTACCCATATACACCACCTATATACTACCTATACCATATATGCTGCCTGTACCCATATACACCACCTATATACTACCTATACCATATATGCTGCCTGTACCCATATACACCACCTATATACTACCTATACCATATATACTGCCTGAACCCACATACACCACCTATATACTACCTATACCATATATACTGCCTGTACCCATATACGCCACCTATATACTACCTATACAATATATACTGCCTGTACCCATATACACCACCTATATACTACCTATACCATATATACTGCCTGTACCCATATACACCACCTATATACTACCTATACCATATATGCTGCCTGTACCCATATACACCACCTATATACTACCTATACCATATATACTGCCTGAACCCACATACACCACCTATATACTACCTATACCATATATACTGCCTGTACCCATATACGCCACCTATATACTACCTATACCATATATGCTGCCTGTACCCACATACACCACCTATATACTGCCTATACCATATATACTGCCTGAACCCATATACACCACCTATATACTGCCTATACCATATATACTGCCTGTACCCACATACACTACCTATATACTACCTATACCATATATACTACCTGTACCCACATACACCACCTATATACTACCTATACCATATATACTGCCTGAACCCACATACACCACCTATATACTACCTATACCATATATACTGCCTGAACCCACATACACCACCTATACCATATATACTGCCTGAACCCACATACACCACCTATACCATATATACTGCCTGAACCCACATACACCACCTATACCATATATACTGCCTGTACCCACATACACCACCTATATACTACCTATACCATATATACTGCCTGTACCCACATACACCACCTATATACCACCTATACCATATATACTGCCTGTACCCACATACACCACCTATATACTACCTATACCATATATACTGCCTGTACCCACATACACCACCTATATACTACCTATACCATATATACTGCCTGTACCCACATACACCACCTATATACTACCTATACCATATATACTGCCTGTACCCACATACACCACCTATATACTACCTATACCATATATACTGCCTGTACCCACATACACCACCTATATACTACCTATACCATATATACTGCCTGTACCCACATACACCACCTATATACTACCTATACCTCCCCCATAAACTGTAATAGTTCAGTGTTGAGTAGTTCTGGTATTTATCTATCTCAAATAAACTTTGTTGCACAACTAAACCGGCTGATTGGCAACCTCCAGGGAGATCCATAGAGATCAGCAGAGGAAATGTCATCCCTCCTCCTGGAAAATATTTACCAACTCAGAATCCACCATAGAAATATACAATGTGAGATAGAGATCCCTCCACTGACTGCAATCTGCCCGATGTGTGCTCACTAAAGACCAACAATTACTGAACAGAGACCCCCAACAACACAGAGATCCCCCAACACAGAGATCCCCTACACAGAGACCCCCAACACAGAGATCCCCCAACACAGAGATCCCCCAACACAGAGATCCCCAACAACACAGAGATCCCCAACAACACAGAGACCCCCAACAACACAGAGACCCCCAACAACACAGAGATCCCCAACAACACAGAGATCCCCTACACAGAGACCCCCAACACAGAGACCCCCAACACAGAGATCCCCCAACAACACAGAGATCCCCAACAACACAGAGATCCCCAACAACACAGAGATCCCCCAACACAGAGATCCCCAAACACAGAGATCCCCTACACAGAGATCCCCCAACACAGAGATCCCCTACACAGAGACCCCCAACAACACATAGATCCCCCAACACAGAGATCCCCTACACAGAGACCCCCAACAACACAGAGATCCCCAACAACACAGAGATCCCCCAACAACACAGAGATCCCCAACAACACAGAGATCCCCCAACACAGAGATCCCCTACACAGAGATCCCCTACACAGAGACCCCCAACAACACAGAGATCCCCAACAGCACAGAGACCCCCAACAACACAGAGACCCCCAACAACACAGAGATCCCCAACAACACAGAGATCCCCCAACACAGAGATCCCCAACAACACAGAGACCCCCAACAACACAGAGATCCCCAACAACACAGAGATCCCCAACAACACAGAGATCCCCCAACACAGAGATCCCCTACACAGAGACCCCCAACACAGAGATCCCCCAACAACACAGAGATCCCCAACAGCACAGAGACCCCCAACAACACAGAGACCCCCAACAACACAGAGATCCCCAACAACACAGAGATCCCCAACAACACAGAGATCCCCAACAACACAGAGATCCCCCAACACAGAGATCCCCAACACAGAGACCCCCAACAACACAGAGATCCCCAACAACACAGAGACCCCCAACAACACAGAGATCCCCAACAACACAGAGATCCCCAACAACACAGAGATCCCCCAACACAGAGATCCCCTACACAGAGATCCCCAACACAGAGACCTCCAACACAGAGATCCCCCAACAACACAGAGATCCCCAACAACACAGAGATCCCCCAACACAGAGATCCCCCAACACAGAGATCCCCCAACACAGAGATCCCCTACACAGAGATCCCCCAACACAGAGATCCCCTACACAGAGACCCCCAACAACACATAGATCCCCCAACACAGAGATCCCCTACACAGAGATCCCCAACAACACAGAGATCCCCCAACAACACAGAGATCCCCAACAACACAGAGATCCCCCAACACAGAGATCCCCTACACAGAGACCCCCAACAACACAGAGATCCCCAACAGCACAGAGACCCCCAACAACACAGAGACCCCCAACAACACAGAGATCCCCAGCTACACAGAGATCCCCCAACACAGAGATCCCCAGCTACAAAGAGATCCCCAACAACACAGAGATCCCAACAACACAGAGATCCCCCAACACAGAGATCCCCAACAACACAGAGACCCCCAACAACACAGAGACCCCCAACAACACAGAGACTCCCAACAACACAGAGATCCCACAGCTACACAGAGATCCCCCAACACAGAGATCCCCCAACACAGAGATCCCCCAACACAGAGATCCCCAGCTACACAGAGATCCCCCAACACAGAGATCCCCAGCTACACAGAGATCCCCCAACACAGAGATCCCCCAACAACACAGAAATCCTCCAAAACAGAGATCCCCCTACAACACAGAGATCCCCCAACACAGAGATCCCCCAATACAGTGATCCCCCAAACACAGAGATCCCCAAACACAGAGATCCCCCCAACAATACAGAGATCCCCCAACAATACAGAGATCCCCCAACACAGAGATCCCCCAACACAGAGATCCCCCCAACACAGAGATCCCCCAACAACACAGAAATCCTCTACAACACAGAGATCCCCCAACAACACAGAGATCCCACAACAACACAGAGATCCCACAACAACACAGAGATCCCCAGCTACACAGAGATCCCCCAACACAGAGATCCCCCTACAACACAGAGATCCCCCAACACAGAGATCCCCCTACAACACAGAGATCCCCCAACACAGTGATCCCCCAAACACAGAGATCCCCCAAACACAGAGATCCCCCAATACAGTGATCCCCCAATACAGTGATCCCCCAAACACAGAGATCCCCAAACACAGAGATCCCCCCAACAACTCAGAGATCCCCCAACAACACAGAGATCCCCTAACACAGAGCTCCCCTAACACAGAGATCCCCCAACAACACAGAGATCCCCCAACAACACAGAGATCCCCCAAACACAGAGATCCCCCAACAACACAGAGATCCCCCAAACAATATAGAGATCCCCCAACAACACAGAGATCCCCAGACACAGAGATCCCCAGACACAGAGATCCCCTAACACAGAGATCCCCCAACAACACAGAGATCCCCCAACAACACAGAGATCCCCCAACACAGAGATCCCCCAACACAGAGATCCCCCAAACACAGAGATCCCCAACAACACAGAGATCCCCAAAACACAGAGATCCCCCCAACAATACAGAGATCCACAAACACAGAGATCCCCCAACAATACAGAGATCCCCCAATAACACAGAGATCCCCCAAACAATATAGAGATCCCCCAACAACACAGAGATCCCCAGACACAGAGATCCCCAGACACAGAGATCCCCCCAACACAGAGATACCCCCAACACAGAGATACCCCAACACAGAGATACCCCAACACAGAGATCCCCAAAAACAAGAGAAATCCCCCAACAATACAGAGATCCCCCAACAATACAGAGATCCCCCAACAACACAGAGATCCCCCAACAACACAGAGATCCCCCAACACAGAGATCCCCCAACAACACAGAGATCCTTCAACAACAAAGAGATTCCCCAACAAATATATCCCTCAACAACATAGAGATCCCCCAACACAAAGATCTCCCAACACAGAGATCTCCCAACACAGAGATCCCCCAACACAGAGATCCCCAACAATACATAGATCCCTCAACAACATAGAGATCCCCCAACATAGAGATCCCCCAACATAGAGATCCCCCAACATAGAGATCCCCCAACACAGAGATCCCCAACAATACATAGATCCCCCAACAACACAGAGACCCCCCAACAACATAGATCCCCCAACAACATAGATCCCCCAACAACATAGATCCCCAACAACATAGATCCCCAACAACATAGATTCCCAACAATACATAGATCCCCCAACACAGAGATCCCCAACAATACATACATCCCCCAACAACACAGAGACCCCCCAACATAGAGATCTCCCAACACAGAGATCTCCCAATACAGAGATCCCCAACACAGAGATCCCCCAACAACACAGGGACCCCCCCACAACACAGAGACCCCCAACAACACAGAGACCCCCAACACAGAGACCCCCAACAACACAGAGACCCCCCAACACAGAGATCTCCCAACACAGAGATCCCCATAGAGATCCCCAACAATACATAGATCCCCCAACACAGAGATCCCCCAATACAGGACTCATTATTCCCAGAACAAGGAAATATAACTGTCCCATATCTATCATCAGCTTCTTCTACCCCCATATACAACACATACCCCCCCCCATAGTACACCCCGACCAATCACTGCCCCCCCCCCCTTACAGTGTGTACAATGTTTGCACACATGGCAGACTCTGCAGGTAAAATTGTATCACCTGATCACACAGGGGGTATAGAGATCACACAGGGGGTATAGAGATCACACAGGGGGGTATAGAGATCACACAGGGGGGTATAGAGATCACACAGGGGGGTATAGAGATCACACAGGGGGGTATAGAGATCACACAGGGGGGTATAGAGATCACACAGGGGGGTATAGAGATCACACAGGGGGTATAGAGATCACACAGGGGGTATAGAGATCACACAGGGGGTATAGAGATCACACAGGGGGGTATAGAGATCACACAGGGGGGTATAGAGATCACACAGGGGGGTATAGAGATCACACAGGGGGGTATAGAGATCACACAGGGGGTATAGAGATCACACAGGGGGTATAGAGATCACACAGGGGGTATAGAGATCACACAGGGGGGTATAGAGATCACACAGGGGGTATAGAGATCACACAGGGGGTATAGAGATCACACAGGGGGTATAGAGATCACATAGTGTAGACGGTCACATTGGATAACATGGAGGAGACTTTCCAGGCAGAAAAAAATGAGAGTTCAAAAAAGCTCAAATTCCTATAGAAGAAGCTCCTGTGAGCTGCACTGTGCATGAGCCCCCCCTCCCCCACTCACCGGAGAGGTGACAGCCAACAGCACAGCCAGGGTGCCCATAGCGAGGAGATGAGTAGCGAGCGACTCATAGATCCCTCTTCTGTGTGCGAACATAGGAGAGGACTGACCCCTCCCCCATCAGACCACATCGGAGATCAGAAGACTGACCCCTCCCCCATCCGATCACATCGGAGGTTTATTACCGCATCCATCATATCCTGCCAGGAGCCGATCGTTTTATTCTTATCAGAGAGAAAATATACAAAGTATCCTTCCTGAGCTCAGAACTCCATCCCCGGAACCCCAACAATCCCATACTGAGACCCCAAGTGTCAGTGTGTCATTGTTCTGGACCCCCAAGTGTCAGGGTGTCATTGTTCTGGACCCCCAAGTGTCAGTGTGTCATTGTTCTGGGACCCCCAAGTGTCAGTGTGTCATTGTTCTGGACCCCCAAGTGTCAGTGTGTCATTGTTCTGGACCCCCAAGTGTCAGGGTGTCATTGTTCTGGACCCCCAAGTGTCAGTGTGTCATTGTTCTGGACCCCCAAGTGTCAGTGTGTCATTGTTCTGGGACCCCCAAGTGTCAGGGTGTCATTGTTCTGGGACCCCCAAGTGTCGGGGTGTCATTGTTCTGGGACCCCCAAGTGTCAGTGTGTCATTGTTCTGGACCCCCAAGTGTCAGGGTGTCATTGTTCTGTACCCCAAGTGTCAGGGTGTCATTGTTCTGGGACCCCCAAGTGTCAGGGTGTCATTGTTCTGGGACCCCCAAGTGTCAGTGTGTCATTGTTCTGGACCCCCAAGTGTCAGGGTGTCATTGTTCTGTACCCCTAAGTGTCAGGGTGTCATTGTTCTGGGACCCCCAAGTGTCAGGGTGTCATTGTTCTGTACCCCCAAGTGTCAGGGTGTCATTGTTCTGGGACCCCCAAGTGTCAGTGTGTCATTGTTCTGGGACCCCCAGGTGTCAGTGTGTCATTGTTCTGGGACCCCCAGGTGTCAGTGTGTCATTGTTCTGGGACCCCCAAGTGTCAGTGTGTCATTGTTCTGGGACCCCCAAGTGTCAGTGTGTCATTGTTCTGGACCCCCAAGTGTCAGGTGTCATTGTTCTGGACCCTCAAGTGTCAGTGTGTCATTGTTCTTGGACCCCCAAGTGTCAGGGTGTCATTGTACTGGGACCCCCAAGTGTCAGGGTGTCATTGTTCTGGCCCCCAAGTGTTAAGGTGTCATTGTTCTGGACCCCCAAGTGTCAGGGTGTCATTGTTCTGGACCCCCAAGTGTCAGGGTGTCATTGTTCTGGACCCCAAGTGTCAGGGTGTCATTGTTCTGGGACCCCCAAGTGTCAGTGTGTCATTGTTCTGGGACCCCCAAGTGTCAGTGTGTCATTGTTCTGGGACCCCCAAGTGTCAGGGTGTCATTGTTCTGGACCCCCAAGTGTCAGTGTGTCATTGTTCTGGACCCCCAAGTGTCAGTGTGTCATTGTTCTGGGACCCCCAAGTGTCAGTGTGTCATTGTTCTGGGTCCCCAAGTGTCAGGGTGTCATTGTTCTGGGACCCCCAAGTGTCAGTGTGTCATTGTTCTGGACCCCCAAGTGTCAGGGTGTCATTGTTCTGGACCCCCAAGTGTCAGTGTGTCATTGTTCTGGACCCCCAAGTGTCAATGTGTCATTGTTCTGGGACCCCCAAGTGTCAGGGTGTCATTGTTCTGGGACCCCCAAGTGTCGGGGTGTCATTGTTCTGGACCCCCAAGTGTCAGGGTGTCATTGTTCTGTACCCCAAGTGTCAGGGTGTCATTGTTCTGGGACCCCCAAGTGTCAGGGTGTCATTGTTCTGGGACCCCCAAGTGTCAGTGTGTCATTGTTCTGGACCCCCAAGTGTCAGGGTGTCATTGTTCTGTACCCCTAAGTGTCAGGGTGTCATTGTTCTGGGACCCCCAAGTGTCAGGGTGTCATTGTTCTGTACCCCCAAGTGTCAGGGTGTCATTGTTCTGGGACCCCCAAGTGTCAGTGTGTCATTGTTCTGGGACCCCCAGGTGTCAGTGTGTCATTGTTCTGGGACCCCCAGGTGTCAGTGTGTCATTGTTCTGGGACCCCCAAGTGTCAGTGTGTCATTGTTCTGGGACCCCCAAGTGTCAGTGTGTCATTGTTCTGGGACCCCCAAGTGTCAGTGTGTCATTGTTCTGGACCCCCAAGTGTCAGGTGTCATTGTTCTGGACCCCCAAGTGTCAGGTGTCATTGTTCTGGACCCTCAAGTGTCAGTGTGTCATTGTTCTTGGACCCCCAAGTGTCAGGGTGTCATTGTTCTGTACCCCTAAGTGTCAGTGTGTCATTGTACTGGGACCCCCAAGTGTCAGGGTGTCATTGTTCTGGCCCCCAAGTGTTAAGGTGTCATTGTTCTGGACCCCCAAGTGTCAGTGTGTCATTGTTCTGGACCCCAAGTGTCAGTGTGTCATTGTTCTGGGACCCCCAAGTGTCAGTGTGTCATTGTTCTGGGACCCTCAAGTGTCAGTGTGTCATTGTTCTTGGACCCCCAAGTGTCAGTGTGTCATTGTTCTGGGACCCCCAAGTGTCAGGGTGTCATTGTTCTGGACCCCCAAGTGTCAGTGTGTCATTGTTCTGGACTCCCAAGTGTCAGGGTGTCATTGTTCTGGACCCCCAAGTGTCAGGGTGTCATTGTTCTGGACCCCCAAGTGTCAGTGTGTCATTGTTCTGGACCCCAAGTGTCAGTGTGTCATTGTTCTGGACCCCCAAATGTCAGTGTGTCATTGTTCTGGACCCCCAAGTGTCAGTGTGTCATTGTTCTGGACCCCCAAATGTCAGTGTGTCATTGTTCTGGACCCCCAAGTGTCAGTGTGTCATTGTACTGTACCCCAAGTGTCAGTGTGTCATTGTTCTGGATCCCCAAGTGTCAGTGTGTCATTGTTCTGGGACCCCCAAGTGTCAGTGTGTCATTGTTCTGGATCCCCAAGTGTCAGTGTGTCATTGTTCTGGGACCCCCAAGTGTCAGTGTGTCATTGTTCTGGGATCCCCAAGTGTCAGGGTGTCATTGTTCTGGGACCCCCAAGTGTCAGTGTGTCATTGTTCTGGGACCCCCAAGTGTCAGGGTGTCATTGTTCTGGACCCCCAAGTGTCAGTGTGTCATTGTTCTGGACTCCCAAGTGTCAGGGTGTCATTGTTCTGGACCCCCAAGTGTCAGGGTGTCATTGTTCTGGACCCCCAAGTGTCAGGGTGTCATTGTTCTGGACCCCCAAGTGTCAGTGTGTCATTGTTCTGGACTCCCAAGTGTCAGTGTGTCATTGTTCTGGACCCCCAAGTGTCAGTGTGTCATTGTTCTGGATCCCCAAGTGTCAGTGTGTCATTGTTCTGGGACCCCCAAGTGTCAGTGTGTCATTGTTCTGGACCCCCAAGTGTCAGTGTGTCATTGTTCTGGGACCCCCAAGTGTCAGGGTGTGATTGTTCTGGACCCCCAAGTGTCAGGGTGTCGTTGTTCTGGGACCGCCAAGTGTCAGGGTGTCATTGTTCTGGACCCCCAAGTGTCAGTGTGTCATTGTTCTGGACCCCCAAGTGTCAGTGTGTCATTGTTCTGGACCCCCACGTGTCAGTGTGTCATTGTACTGGACCCCCAAGTGTCAGTGTGTCATTGTACTGTACCCCAAGTGTCAGGGTGTCATTGTTCTGGGACCCCCAAGTGTCAGGGTGTCATTGTTCTGGGACCCCCAAGTGTCAGGGTGTCATTGTTCTGGACCCCCAAGTGTCAGTGTGTCATTGTTCTGGACCCCCAAGTGTCAGTGTGTCATTGTTCTGGGACCCCCAAGTGTCAGTGTGTCATTGTTCTGGGACCCCCAAGTGTCAGGGTGTCATTGTTCTGGGATCCCCAAGTGTCAGGGTGTCATTGTTCTGGACCCCCAAGTGTCAGTGTGTCATTGTTCTGGGACCCCCAAGTGTCAGTGTGTCATTGTTCTGGACCCCCAAGTGTCAGGGTGTCATTGTTCTGGGACCCCCAAGTGTCAGGGTGTCATTGTTCTGGACCCCAAGTGTCAGGGTGTCATTGTTCTGGACCCCCAAGTGTCAGTGTGTCATTGTTCTGGACCCCAAGTGTCAGGGTGTCATTGTTCTGGACCCTAAGTGTCAGTGTGTCATTGTTCTGGACCCCAAGTGTCAGTGTGTCATTGTTCTGGACCCCAAGTGTCAGTGTGTCATTGTTCTGGACCCCCAAGTGTCAGTGTGTCATTGTTCTGGACCCCCAAGTGTCAGCGTGTCATTGTTCTGTACTCCAAGTGTCAGTGTGTCATTGTTCTGGGACCCCCAAGTGTCAGTGTGTCATTGTTCTGGATCCCCAAGTGTCAGTGTGTCATTGTTCTGGACCCCAAGTGTCAGGGTGTCATTGTTCTGGGACCCCCAAGTGTCAGTGTGTCATTGTTCTGGACCCCAAGTGTCAGTGTGTCATTGTTCTGGACCCCCAAGTGTCAGTGTGTCATTGTTCTGTACCCCAAGTGTCAGGGTGTCATTGTTCTGTACCCCAAGTGTCAGCGTGTCATTGTTCTGGACCCCAAGTGTCAGTGTGTCATTGTTCTGGGTCCCCCAAGTGTCAGGGTGTCATTGTTCTGGATCCCCAAGTGTCAGTGTGTCATTGTTCTGGGACCCCCAAGTGTCAGTGTGTCATTGTTCTGTACCTCAAGTGTCAGGGTGTCATTGTTCTGGACCCCCAAGTGTCAGTGTGTCATTGTTCTGGACCCCCAATTGTCAGTGTGTCATTGTTCTGTACCCCCAAGTGTCAGTGTGTCATTGTTCTGGACCCCCAAGTGTCAGTGTGTCATTGTTCTGGACCCCCAAGTGTCAGGGTGTCATTGTTCTGGACCCCCAAGTGTCAGGGTGTCATTGTTCTGGGACCCCCAAGTGTCGGGGTGTCATTGTTCTGGACCCCCAAGTGTCAGGGTGTCATTGTTCTGTACCCCAAGTGTCAGGGTGTCATTGTTCTGGGACCCCCAAGTGTCAGGGTGTCATTGTTCTGGGACCCCCAAGTGTCAGGGTGTCATTGTTCTGTACCCCCAAGTGTCAGGGTGTTATTGTTCTGGGACCCCCAAGTGTCAGTGTGTCATTGTTCTGGACCCCCAAGTGTCAGGGTGTCATTGTTCTGTACCCCCAAGTGTCAGTGTGTCATTGTTCTGGGACCCCCCAGTGTCAGTGTGTCATTGTTCTGGACCCCCAAGTGTCAGTGTGTCATTGTTCTGGGACCCCCAAGTGTCAGGGTGTCATTGTTCTGGGACCCCCAAGTGTCAGTGTGTCATTGTTCTGGATCCCCAAGTGTCAGGGTGTCATTGTTCTGGGACCCCCAAGTGTCAGGGTGTCATTATTCTGGACCCCCAAGTGTCAGTGTGTCATTGTTCTGAACCCCCAAGTGTCAGTGTGTCATTGTTCTGGGACCCCGAGTGTCAGTGTGTCATTGTTCTGGGACCCCGAGTGTCAGTGTGTCATTGTTCTGGGACCCCCAGGTGTCAGTGTGTCATTGTTCTGGGACCCCCAGGTGTCAGTGTGTCATTGTTCTGGACCCCCAAGTGTCAGGTGTCATTGTTCTGGACCCTCAAGTGTCAGCGTGTCATTGTTCTGGGACCCCCAAGTGTCAGTGTGTCATTGTTCTGGGACCCCGAGTGTCAGTGTGTCATTGTTCTGGGACCCTGAGTGTCAGGGTGTCATTGTTCTGGGACCCCCAGGTGTCAGTGTGTCATTGTTCTGGGACCCCCAGGTGTCAGTGTGTCATTGTTCTGGCCCCCAAGTGTCAGTGTGTCATTGTTCTGGACCCTCAAGTGTCAGTGTGTCATTGTTCTGGACCCCCAAGTGTCAGTGTGTCATTGTTCTGGACCCCCAAGTGTCAGTGTGTCATTGTTCTGGGACCCCCAAGTGTCAGTGTGTCATTGTTCTGGGACCCCCAAGTGTCAGTGTGTCATTGTTCTGGGACCCCCAAGTGTCAGTGTGTCATTGTTCTGGGACCCCGAGTGTCAGTGTGTCATTGTTCTGGGACCCCCACGTGTCAGGGTGTCATTGTTCTGGGACCCCCAAGTGTCAGGGTGTCATTATTCTGGACCCCCAAGTGTCAGTGTGTCATTGTTCTGGGACCCCGAGTGTCAGTGTGTCATTGTTCTGGACCCTCAAGTGTCAGCGTGTCATTGTTCTGGGACCCCCAAGTGTCAGGTGTCATTGTTCTGGGACCCCCAATTGTCAGTGTGTCATTGTTCTGGACCCCCAAGTGTCAGGTGTCATTGTTCTGTACCTCAAGTGTCAGGGTGTCATTGTTCTGGACCCCCAATTGTCAGTGTGTCATTGTTCTGGACCCCCAAGTGTCAGGTGTCATTGTTCTGTACCTCAAGTGTCAGGGTGTCATTGTTCTGGACCCCCAATTGTCAGTGTGTCATTGTTCTGGACCCCCAAGTGTCAGGTGTCATTGTTCTGTACCTCAAGTGTCAGGGTGTCATTGTTCTGGGACCCTGAGTGTCAGGGTGTCATTGTTCTGGGACCCCCAGGTGTCAGTGTGTCATTGTTCTGGGACCCCCAGGTGTCAGTGTGTCATTGTTCTGGACCCCCAAGTGTCAGGTGTCATTGTTCTGGACCCTCAAGTGTCAGCGTGTCATTGTTCTGGGACCCCCAAGTGTCAGTGTGTCATTGTTCTGGGACCCCCAGGTGTCAGTGTGTCATTGTTCTGGGACCCCGAGTGTCAGTGTGTCATTGTTCTGGGACCCCCAGGTGTCAGTGTGTCATTGTTCTGGGACCCCGAGTGTCAATGTGTCATTGTTCTGGACCCCAAGTGTCAGTGTGTCATTGTTCTGGGACCCCCAAGTGTCAGGGTGTCATTGTTCTGGACCCCCAAGTGTCAGTGTGTCATTGTTCTGGGACCCCCAAGTGTCAGTGTGTCATTGTTCTGGGACCCTGAGTGTCAGGGTGTCATTGTTCTGGGACCCCCAAGTGTCAGGGTGTCATTGTTCTGTACCCCAAAGTGTCAGTGTGTCATTGTTCTGGACCCCCAAGTGTCAGTGTGTCATTGTTCTGGACCCCCAAGTGTCAGTGTGTCATTGTTCTGGACCCCCAAGTGTCAGGGTGTCATTGTTCTGGGACCCCCAAGTGTCGGGGTGTCATTGTTCTGGACCCCCAAGTGTCAGGGTGTCATTGTTCTGTACCCCAAGTGTCAGGGTGTCATTGTTCTGGGACCCCCAAGTGTCAGGGTGTCATTGTTCTGGGACCCCCAAGTGTCAGGGTGTCATTGTTCTGGGACCCCCAAGTGTCAGTGTGTCATTGTTCTGGACCCCCAAGTGTCAGGGTGTCATTGTTCTGGGACCCCCAAGTGTCAGGGTGTCATTGTTCTGGGACCCCCAAGTGTCAGGGTGTCATTGTTCTGGACCCCCAAGTGTCAGGGTGTCATTGTTCTGGGACCCCCAAGTGTCAGGGTGTCATTGTTCTGTACCCCCAAGTGTCAGGGTGTGATTGTTCTGGGACCCCCAAGTGTCAGTGTGTCATTGTTCTGGACCCCCAAGTGTCGGAGTGTCATTGTTCTGGACCCCCAAGTGTCAGGGTGTCATTGTTCTGGGACCCCCAAGTGTCAGTGTGTCATTGTTCTGGACCCCCAAGTGTCAGTGTGTCATTGTTCTGGGACCCCCAAGTGTCAGGGTGTCATTGTTCTGGGACCCCCAAGTGTCAGTGTGTCATTGTTCTGGGACCCCCAAGTGTCAGTGTGTCATTGTTCTGGACCCCCAAGTGTCAGGGTGTCATTGTTCTGGGACCCCCAAGTGTCAGTGTGTCATTGTTCTGGACCCCCAAGTGTCAGTGTGTCATTGTTCTGGGACCCCCAAGTGTCAGGGTGTCATTGTTCTGGGACCCCCAAGTGTCAGTGTGTCATTGTTCTGGGACCCCCAAGTGTCAGTGTGTCATTGTTCTGGGACCCCCAAGTGTCAGGGTGTCATTGTTCTGGACTCCCAAGTGTCAGGGTGTCATTGTTCTGGACTCCCAAGTGTCAGGGTGTCATTGTTCTGGGACCCCCAAGTGTCAGGGTGTCATTGTTCTGGACTCCCAAGTGTCAGGGTGTCATTGTTCTGGACTCCCAAGTGTCAGGGTGTCATTGTTCTGGGACCCCCAAGTGTCAGTGTGTCATTGTTCTGGACTCCCAAGTGTCAGGGTGTCATTGTTCTGGACCCCCAAGTGTCAGTGTGTCATGGTTCTGGACCCCCAAGTGTCAGTGTGTCATTGTTCTGGACCCCCAAGTGTCAGTGTGTCATTGTTCTGGGACCCCCAAGTGTCAGTGTGTCATTGTTCTGGGACCCCCAAGTGTCAGTGTGTCATTGTTCTGGGACCCCCAAGTGTCAGTGTGTCATTGTTCTGGGACCCCCAAGTGTCAGTGTGTCATTGTTCTGGACCCCCAAGTGTCAGTGTGTCATTGTTCTGGGACCCCCAAGTGTCAGGGTGTCATTGTTCTGGACCCCCAAGTGTCAGTGTGTCATTGTTCTGGACCCCCAAGTGTCAGGGTGTCATTGTTCTGGGACCCCCAAGTGTCAGTGTGTCATTGTTCTGGACCCCCAAGTGTCAGTGTGTCATTGTTCTGGACCCCCAAGTGTCAGTGTGTCATTGTTCTGGGACCCCCAAGTGTCAGGGTGTCATTGTTCTGGACCCCCAAGTGTCAGTGTGTCATTGTTCTGGACCCCCAAGTGTCAGGGTGTCATTGTTCTGGGACCCCCAAGTGTCAGTGTGTCATTGTTCTGGGACCCCCAAGTGTCAGGGTGTCATTGTACTGGGACCCCCAAGTGTCAGGGTGTCATTGTTCTGGCCCCCAAGTGTTAAGGTGTCATTGTTCTGGGACCCCCAAGTGTCAGTGTGTCATTGTTCTGTACCCCCAAGTGTTAAGGTGTCATTGTTCTGGGACCCCCAAGTGTCAGGGTGTCATTGTACTGGGACCCCCAAGTGTCAGGGTGGCATTGTTCTGGCCCCCAAATGTTAAGGTGTCATTGTTCTGGGACCCCCAAGTGTCAGTGTGTCATTGTTCTGGACCCCAAGTGTCAGTGTGTCATTGTTCTGGACCCCCAAGTGTCAGTGTGTCATTGTTCTGGACCCCAAGTGTCAGGGTGTCATTGTTCTGGACCCCCAAGTGTCAGTGTGTCATTGTTCTGGGACCCCCAAGTGTCAGTGTGTCATTGTTCTGGACCCCAAGTGTCAGTGTGTCATTGTTCTGGACCCCAAGTGTCAGGGTGTCATTGTTCTGGACCCCAAGTGTCAGTGTGTCATTGTTCTGGGACCCCCAAGTGTCAGGGTGTCATTGTTCTGGACCCCAAGTGTCAGTGTGTCATTGTTCTGGACCCCCAAGTGTCAGTGTGTCATTGTTCTGGGACCCCCAAGTGTCAGGGTGTCATTGTTCTGGGGCCCCCAAGTGTCAGGGTGTCATTGTTCTGGACCCCCAAGTGTCAGTGTGTCATTGTTCTGGGACCCCCAAGTGTCAGTGTGTCATTGTTCTGGACCCCCAAATGTCAGTGTGTCATTGTTCTGGACCCCCAAGTGTCAGTGTGTCATTGTTCTGGGACCCCCAAGTGTCAGTGTGTCATTGTTCTGGACCCCCAAGTGTCAGAGTGTCATTGTTCTGGACCCCCAAGTGTCAGTGTGTCATTGTTCTGGGACCCCCAAGTGTCAGGGTGTCATTGTTCTGGGACCCCCAAGTGTCAGGGTGTCATTGTTCTGGACCCCCAAGTGTCAGAGTGTCATTGTTCTGGACCCCCAAGTGTCAGTGTGTCATTGTTCTGGGACCCCCAAGTGTCAGTGTGTCATTGTTCTGGGACCCCCAAGTGTCAGTGTGTCATTGTTCTGGGACCCCCAAGTGTCAGGGTGTCATTGTTCTGGACCCCCAAGTGTCAGCGTGTCATTGTACTGGGTGGTCTCAGACTGATGGTGGTGAATCGTTTGGTAGTAAGCTCAGGTATGGCACTGAGGATGTGATTGGACGCGGTGTGAAGGATTGAATTGTGGGATTGGTGGGTACGGAGGAGGAAGAGTCTGGCAGTCAGGAGTGACAGTTTTGGGGGGTAAATCTGATGAGTCAAATAATTTCCAAAAAAACTCAATTAGGAGAGATGAGCCGCCCTCCCCCACCTCCGAATATATCCTAATCACATGTCTGCCAGATGGTGCAATTATCAGATTTATTACAGCGCCACGTAAGAAGGAATTTTACTTTATACACCGCATGAGACTCGCCAGGAACAGAAACAGACCCTCCTAATATAATCCCAGCGTATTCCGCGACATATACCGAGTCTGGTCCCCGTATACACACAATACTTCCCCCTATATACAGAGAACGCGTTTATATCATACGATGAACTCCCCATACATGCCAGAGATCCCCCCATATTGTATTATATTCATCATCACATTGTTATTATTATTATTATTATTATTATATTCATCATCATCATATTATTATTATTATTATTATTATATTCATCATCATCATATTATTGTTATTATTAATATCTGCATCACATTATTATTATTATTATTATATTATTATTAATATCATCATCATATTCCGCACTATATACAGAGTCCCTGAAATCTTCCCGCACTCCCCAGAGATGAACCCCCCCCCCCCATACCAAACTCATAGAGATCCCTTCATATTATAATAATATTATCGTTATTATTGTCATGTTATTATATGATGATGATTATTATTCATAACATTATCACTCCATTCACAAAGCTGGAGCACCAGAAGAAGAATATTTATAAAAAGATGATTTCAGATCGCGGCCTCCTAAACAAATAATGATGATATAAAACATACAGGTTCCAGGGTCCGATCATTTCACAACTTGTGAGAAACAATAAAATAATAACAAACCCCAAATAGAGACAAAGATGAGGAACCCGACAAATCACACATCACACATCACACATCACACACATCACACATCACACAACACACATCACACATCACACATCACACATCACACATCACACACATCACACATCACACATCACACATCACACACATCACACATCACACAACACACATCACACATCACACATCACACATCACACAACACACACATCACACATCACACATCACACATCACACAACACACACATCACACATCACACATCACACAACACACATCACACATCACACATCACACATCACACAACACACAACACACAACACACATCACACATCACACAACACACATCACACATCACACATCACACATCACACATCACACATCACACAACACACACATCACACATCACACATCACACAACACACACATCACACATCACACATCACACAACACACATCACACATCACACATCACACATCACACATCACACAACACACATCACACATCACACAACACACATCACACATCACACATCACACATCACACATCACACATCACACATCACAGACAACACACATCACACACAACACACACATCACACACAACACACAACACACATCACACATCACACACAACACACATCACATCACACACATCACACACAACACACACACCACATCACACACAACACACACACCACATCACACATCACACATCACACATCACACACATCACACATCACACATCACACACATCACACACAACACACACATCACACACATCACACAGTTAAAAACCAGAGTTAGAGTGAACAAGTCTTACTTTTTGTTTGCTGGGTTGCATTTTTGGGGCTTTTCAATCACCTTTTTCTGTCACTTTTTAAATAGCTTTTTTTTTTTTTTTCTTCTTTGGTTTCAGACTAACAATTAAGGGGAGTGGTTAATTGCTCACAGGTGCTTGAGGCCTATATAACTTTGTGTAGGACTCATCCTGAGCGTGCTCAGTCTGAGGCTGTGGAACTCGGTGTAAGTGGAGCTGGTCTAAGTGGTGAGTTAAAAACCAGAGTTTATAACAAGAGGTTATAACAGGGGTCATAGTACCTGTGTAGTGTGAGTATCTGAGTGTTTTCTGAGTAGTGTGTGTGGATCATTAGTACTTGTGTATTGTGTACTGTATACTTGAGTATTGCAAGTGCACGTAGGTCTGTGAGTACCTGTGTATTGTCTTGTTGTGTACCTGTGTATTGTCTTGTTGTGTACCTGTGTATTGTCTTGTTGTGTACCTGTGTATTGTCTTGTGTCTTGTGTACCTGTGTATTGTCTTGAGTATTAGTGCCAGGAAGCTAGCTGTTAGGTAATTTGGACAGGGTAAAATCCCCAAATCCTCACTAAATTTAATAGGTACAATGCCCGGCGGGTGTGGAGAGGCGACTCCTTGTACATCTTGCGGCATGTATGCGTTCCTTGAGCCCAGGTTCTGAATCTGGGGAAGCAACTGTCAGCACTGAGAAGTCCCTCCATACTAAAGGAGAGCCAGGAACGTACACGGCAGGTGCCAGCACAGAGGCGGGTGGAGACAAAGAGGTGGCGGCAGGGGCCAGCACAGAGGGGGTGGAGACAAAGAGGTGCCGGCAGGGGCCAGCACAGAGGGGGTGGAGACAAAGAGGTGCCGGCAGGGGCCAGCACAGAGGGTGGAGACAAAGAGGTGCTGGCAGGGGCCAGCACAGAGGGGGTGGAGACAAAGAGGTGCCGGCAGGGGCCAGCACAGAGGCGGGTGGAGACAAAGAGGTGCCGGCAGGGGTCAGCACAGAGGCGGGTGGAGACAAAAAGGTGCCGGCAGGGGCCAGCACAGAGGCGGGTGGAGACAAAGAGGTGGCGGCAGGGGCCAGCACAGAGGGGGTGGAGACAAAGAGGTGCCGGCAGGGGCCAGTACAGAGGGGGTGGAGACAGAGGTGCCGGCAGGGGCCAGCACAGAGGGGGTGGAGACAAAGAGGTGCCGGCAGGGGCCAGCACAGAGGCGGGTGGAGACAAAGAGGTGCCGGCAGGGGTCAGCACAGAGGGGGGTGGAGACAAAGAGGTGCCGGCAGGGGCCAGCACAGAGGGGGTGGAGACAAAGAGGTGCCGGCAGGGGCCAGCACAGAGGAGGGTGGAGACAAAGAGGTGCTGGCAGGGGCCAGCACAGAGGGGGTGGAGACAAAGAGGTGCCGGCAGGGGCCAGCACAGAGGCGGGTGGAGACAAAGAGGTGCCGGCAGGGGTCAGCACAGAGGGGGGTGGAGACAAAGAGGTGCCGGCAGGGGCCAGTACAGAGGGGGTGGAGACAAAGAGGTGCCGGCAGGGGCCAGCACAGAGGGGGTGGAGACAAAGAGGTGCCGGCAGGGGCCAGCACAGAGGAGGGTGGAGACAAAGAGGTGCTGGCAGGGGCCAGCACAGAGGGGGTGGAGACAAAGAGGTGCCGGCAGGGGCCAGCACAGAGGAGGGTGGAGACAAAGAGGTGCTGGCAGGGGCCAGCACAGAGGCGGGTGGAGACAAAGAGGTGCCGGCACAGAGGGGGTGGAGACAAAGAGGTGCCGGCAGGGATCAGCACAGAGGGGGTGGAGACAAAGAGGTGCCGGAAGGGGCCAGCACAAAGGTGGGTGGAGACAAAGAGGTGCAGGCACTAGCAAAGAGTAGATGGGTGACAGTCAGGAGGGGTAGAGGGGGAAGTGCCAGAGAGGCCGATCCAGGACTGGAGCATCCCAATAAGTACGCTCCATTGAGTGACATTGGTGAAACCAGTCAGGGACCAGCACTGCTGGAGATGAGGGACTCTTCTAGCTGCCAGGGGAAGAACTCCTCCAGTGAGAGTGGGGGGGCAGCAAAGGGAAAGGAAAGACAGATTCTGGTGGTAGGGGACTCAATTCTTAGAAGGACAGAGAGGGCAATCTGTAACCAAGACCTGAAGCGCCGAACAGTATGTTGTCTACCGGGCGCTCGGGTTCGGCACATCACGGATCTTGTGGACAGATTACTGGGAGGGGCTGGGGAAGACCCGGCTGTCATGGTGCACGCTGGCACCAATGACAAAGTCAGAGGCAGATGGAGTGTCCTAAAGAACGATTTTAGGGACTTAGGTGCTAAATTGAGGAAAAGGACCTCCAAGGTAGTGTTCTCAGGAATACTACCGGTACATCGAGCCACACCAGAAAGGCAGAGGGAGATTAGGGAAGTAAACAAGTGGCTGAAGACCTGGTGTAGTAAGGAGGGGTTTGGGTTCCTGGAGGACTGGGCCGACTTCTTAGTCGGTAACCGGTACTATAGAAGGGATGGACTGCACCTAAATGAGGAGGGTGCAGATCTGCTGGGAATGAAGATGGCCAAAAAGTTAGAGGGGTTTTTAAACTAGGCGATGGGGGGGAGGGTCCAGAGACAGAGATAGCCAGCGCGGAAGATATTCCAGAGGGTAGTATTGGGGGCATTAGTGGTAGGTTAACCAAAGCACAAAAACACAAGGTGAGAATAGTAGCAAGTCCTAGTTGCAATCTTGAAACACCCAATACGAGGACAATATGCGACCGGTCTAAACTATGTGGCATGTTCACCAATGCCAGGAGCATGGCGGACAAGATGGGTGAACTAGAGATACTGTTGTACGAGGAGGATTTGGATTTTGTGGGAATTTCAGAGACCTGGTTCAACAGCTCTCATGATTGGCTGGCAAACATTCAAGGGTATACCCTATACCGCAAGGATAGAGAGGGTAAAAAAGGGGGAGGGGCATGCCTATATATCAAGAATAATGTACAAGTGAATGTGAGAGATGACATCACTGAGGGAGCTAGAGAGGAGGTGGAATCTTTATGGGTAGAGCTCCAAAGGGATGAAGCTAAGAGGAAAATAATACTGGGAGTATGCTATAGGCCCCCTAACCTGAGGGGAGAAGTGGAGACGGATCTCCTATCACAAAATGGATTAGCAGCAAGGATGGGAAGTGTTATCATAATGGGGGATTTTAATTATCCCGACATAGACTGGGCGGAGGGAACCGCACATTCATTTAAGGCTCCCCAGTTCCTTAATGTCTTGCAGGACAATTTTATGGGTCAGATGGTAGACGCACCAACTAGAAATAAAGGGTTACTGGATCTACTGATTACCAACAATACAGACCTGATCATGGATGTGGAAATACGGGGCAATTTAGGTAACAGCGATCACAGGTCAATTAGTTTCAGTATAAATCACACAAATAGGAAACATAAAGGGAATACAAAGACACTGAATTTCAAAAGAGCCAACTTCCCTAAACTACAAACCCTGTTAGAAGATATAAATTGGGATACAATATTAGGAACAAAGAATACGGAGGAGAGATGGGTTTGCTTTAAGAGCATATTAAATAAGGGCATTAGCCAATGTATCCCATTGGGTAATAAATTTAAAAGAGCGAACAAAAGTCCTGGATGGCTTAACTCCAATGTAAAAATGCATATAAAAGCAAAGGAGAAGGCCTTCAAAAAATACAAGGTTGAGGGATCATCCTCAGCATTCAGAATTTATAAAGAATGCAACAAGAAATGTAAGGGTGCAATTCGGACGGCTAAGATAGAACATGAAAGACACATAGCTGAGGAGAGCAAAAAAATCCCAAGAAATTCTTTAAGTATGTAAACAGTAAAAAAGGGAGGACTGACCATATTGGCCCCATAAAGAATGAGGAAGGACATCTGGTTACAAAGGATGGGGAGATGGCAAAGGTATTGAATTTATTCTTCTCCTCAGTCTTCACGAGTGAATCGGGGGGCTTCAGTAACCAAAACTGCAGTGTTTATCCTCATGACACAACACAAGAAGCTCCTCCATGGTTAACAGAGGACGGAATTAAAATTAGACTTGAGAAACTTAACATTAATAAATCAACGGGACCAGATGGCTTGCATCCGAGGGTACTTGGGGAACTCAGTCAAGTGATTGCCAGACCATTGTTCCTAATTTTTACAGACAGTTTATTGACTGGAATGGTACCAGCTGATTGGAGAAAAGCCAATGTAGCACCAATATTTAAAAAGGGCCCAAAATACATCCCTGGGAATTACAGACCAGTCAGCCTAACATCAATAGTATGTAAACTCTTGGAGGGGATGATAAGGGACTATATACAAGATTTTAGTAATAAGAATGATATCATTAGCAGTAATCAGCATGGATTCATGAAGAATCGTTCTTGCCAAACCAATCTATTAACCTTCTATGAGGAGGTGAGTTGCCATCTAGATAAAGGAAGGCCCGTAGACGTGGTGGATCTGGATTTTACAAAAGCATTTGACACCGTTCCCCATAAACGTTTACTGTACAAAATAAGGTGCGTTGGCATGGACCATAGGGTGAGTACATGGATTGAAAACTGGCTACAAGGGCGTGTTCAGAGGGTGGTGATAAATGGGGAGTACTCGGAATGGTCAGGGGTGGGTAGTGGGGTCCCCCAGGGTTCTGTGCTGGGACCAATCCTATTTAATTTGTTCATAAACAACCTGGAGGATGGGATAAACAGTTCAATCTCTGTATTTGTGGACAATACTAAGCTAAGCAGGGCAATAACTTCTCCGCAGGATGTGGAAACCTTGCAAAAAGATCTGAACAAATTAATGGGGGAGGGGCGACTACATGGCAAATGAGGTTCAATGTACAAAAATGTAAAATAATGTATTTGGGTGGCAAAAATCTGAATGCAATCTATAGACTGGGGGGAGAACCTCTGGGGGGATCTAGGATGGAAAAGGACCTGGGGGTCCTAGTAGATGATAGGCTCAGCAATGACATGCAATGCCAAGCTGCTGCTAACAAAGCAAACAGAATATTGGCATTAAAAGGGGGATCAACTCCAGAGATAAAACGATAATACTCCCGCTCTACAAGACTCTGGTCCGGCCGCACCTGGAGTATGCTGTCCAGTTCTGGGCACCAGTCCTCAGGAAGGATGTACTGGAAATGGAGCGAGTACAAAGAAGGGCAACAAAGCTAATAAAGGGTCTGGAGGATCTTAGTTATGAGGAAAGGTTGTGAGCTCTGAACTTATTCTCTCTGGAGAAGAGACGCTTGAGAGGGGATATGATTTCAATATATAAATACCGGACTGGTGACCCCACAATATATAAATACCGGACTGGTGACCCCACAATATATAAATACCGGACTGGTGACCCCACAATATATAAATACCGGACTGGTGACCCCCCAATATATAAATACCGGACTGGTGACCCCACAATATACAAATACCGGACTGGTGACCCCACAATATATAAATACCGGACTGGTGACCCCACAATATACAAATACCGGACTGGTGACCCCACAATATATAAATACCGGACTGGTGACCCCACAATATATAAATACCGGACTGGTGACCCCACAATAGGGATAAAACTTTTTCGCAGAAGAGAGTTTAATAAGACTCGTGGCCACTCATTACAATTAGAAGAAAAGAGGTTTAACCTTAAACTACGTAGAGGGTTCTTTACTGTAAGAGCGGCAAGGATGTGGAATTCCCTTCCACAGGCGGTGGTCTCAGTGGGGAGCATCAATAGTTTCAAGAAATTATTAGATAAACACCTGAATGACCGCAACATACAGAGATATATAATGTAATATGACATATAATCACACAACATACAGAGATATACAATGTAATATGACATATAATCACACAACATACAGAGATATATAATGTAATATGACATATAATCACACAACATACAGGATATATAATGTAATATGACATATAATCACACAACATACAGGATATATAATGTAATATGACACATAATCACACAACATACAGGATATATAATGTAATATGACATATAATCACACAACATACAGAGATATATAATGTAATATGACATATAATCACACAACATACAGAGATATATAATGTAATATGACATATAATCACACAACATACAGGATATATAATGTAATATGACATATAATCACACAACATACAGAGATATATAATGTAATATGACATATAATCACACAACATACAGGATATATAATGTAATATGACATATAATCACACAACATACAGGGATATATAATGTAATATGACATATAATCACACAACATACAGGATATATAATGTAATATGACATATAATCACACAACATACAGAGATATATAATGTAATATGACATATAATCACACAACATACAGGGATATATAATGTAATATGACATATAATCACACAACATACAGGATATATAATGTAATATGACATATAATCACACAACATACAGAGATATATAATGTAATATGACATATAATCACACAACATACAGAGATATATAATGTAATATGACATATAATCACACAACATACAGGATATATAATGTAATATGACATATAATCACACAACATACAGAGATATATAATGTAATATGACATATAATCACACAACATACAGAGATATATAATGTAATATGACATATAATCACACAACATACAGAGATATATAATGTAATATGACATATAATCACACAACATACAGAGATATATAATGTAATATGACATATAATCACACAACATACAGGATATATAATGTAATATGACATATAATCACACAACATACAGGATATATAATGTAATATGACATATAATCACACAACATACAGAGATATATAATGTAATATGACATATAATCACACAACATACAGGATATATAATGTAATATGACATATAATCACACAACATACAGAGATATATAATGTAATATGACATATAATCACACAACATACAGAGATATATAATGTAATATGACATATAATCACACAACATACAGAGATATATAATGTAATATGACATATAATCACACAACATACAGAGATATATAATGTAATATGGCATATAATCACACAACATACAGGATATATAATGTAATATGACATATAATCACACAACATACAGAGATATATAATGTAATATGACATATAATCACACAACATACAGAGATATATAATGTAATATGACATATAATCACACAACATACAGAGATATATAATGTAATATGACATATAATCACACAACATACAGAGATATATAATGTAATATGACATATAATCACACAACATACAGGGATATATAATGTAATATGACATATAATCACACAACATACAGAGATATATAATGTAATATGACATATAATCACACAACATACAGAGATATATAATGTAATATGACATATAATCACACAACATACAGAGATATATAATGTAATATGACATATAATCACACAACATACAGGATATATAATGTAATATGACATATAATCACACAACATACAGAGATATATAATGTAATATGACATATAATCACACAACATACAGAGATATATAATGTAATATGACATATAATCACACACATAGGTTGGACTTGATGGACTTGTGTCTTTTTTCATCCTCACCTACTATGTAACTATCACACAACACCAAAGCGGGATCTCTCTTTATTACATTGTATCAAAATAAAATGTAAAATGTAATAAGCTCCTAATAAAAGCTCCACAACATAAACAGACACAATGTTACATTCTGGAATCATTGAAAACCCGCCTATCACGCACGGCTCTGGTCACTCATTGGACTGGAATAATTCAAGTGGTTCTGAACTCTAATAAGTGATGGGAAAGGATTCTCTTTTAATAAAAATAACAAACATACTTTTCTGTTCTGTAATCATTTTGCACAGAGCAGCCCGGATCTAGTTGCAGTGTGCAGGAGCCCTTCCACAGCTCAACTTCTGTACTTAGTGTGGTCAGTTTAGAAGAGGGAAGGAAGGTGGGTGGCAGGATCAACCAGGAACTTCAGATGGAAGAATTCCATGGAGATGACAGAGACTCTGATATAGAGACCACTCATAGAGACCACTCATAGAGACCACACATAGAGGCCACTCATAGAGACCACTCATAGAGACCACATATAGAGACCACACAGAGGCCACACATAGAGGCCACACATAGAGGCCACACATAGAGACCACACATAGAGGCCACTCATAGAGGCCACCTACAGAGACCACTCACAGAGGCCACTCACAGAGGCCACATATAGAGACCACTCATAGAGACCACACATAGAGACCACTCATAGAGACCACTCACAGAGGCCACTCACAGAGGCCACATATAGAGACCACTCATAGAGACCACACATAGAGACCACTCATAGAGACCACTCATAGAGGCCACTCACAGAGACCACTTACAGCAGGGGTCTCAAACTGGCGGCCCTCCAGCTGTTGGGAAACTACAAGACCCATCATGCCTCTGCCTGCGGAAGTCAGGCTTGTAACTGCCAGCCTTGCAATGCCTCATGGGACTTGTAGTTTTGCAACAGCTGGAGGGCCGCCAGTTTGAGACCCCTGACTTACAGAGACCACACATAGAGGCCACTCATAGAGACCACCTATAGAGACCACACACAGAGGCCACACACAGAGGCCACACATAGAGGCCACTCATAGAGGCCACTCATAGAGGCCACTCATGGAGGCCACTCATGGAGACCACTCATGGAGACCACACATAGAGACCACTCATAGAGGCCACTCATAGAGACCACACATAGAGGCCACTCATAGAGGCCACCTATAGAGACCACTCACAGAGACCACTCACAGAGGCCACTCACAGAGACCACTCACAGAGACCACACAAAGAGGCCACTCAAAGAGGCCACTCATAGAGACCACTCATAGAGACCACTCACAGAGACCACACATAGAGGCCACTCATAGAGGCCACTCATAGAGGCCACTCATAGAGACCACACACGGAGGCCAAACACGGAGGCCACACACGGAGGCCACTCATGGAGACCACTCATGGAGACCACTCATGGAGACCACACATAGAGACCACACATAGAGGCCACTCATAGAGGCCACTCATAGAGACCACACAATGATGGAGGAACCTACAATGTAATAATGATGTATTATATAATACTGGTTGCTGTACAGCACTGGGAGACATGTAGAGGAACACCAGAGAGGGAGATTTATGGATGTTTTTGTGTAACGGGATCACAATACATCAATAAAAGCTGATCATTGTAAGGACCCCAGTCAGTGGGAACTGGCTGGTCTCATCCCTCCAACTAAGGCCAGGTTCTCCGCATCCGATTCACAATAGCAGGAGATATTGACCGGCTCTCTATGGATCCCGTTCACACATCTCCGCAGCGGCTCTGGTTTGCAGTCCTGTGCTTCTTCTGCTCCGTTGCAGGTCAGAATTCAGCCAAACATTAGGGCTGAAATCAGACCTGAACCGGTGAACGAGGACGTACCGGACCCCCTGCTGCCCACATGTGAAGATAGTGTGAACCCAGCCTGATACATCTGCAGGACAGCCTGGTCTGTTAAAAAAACAGACTTACTGGCAGGATCACCAGATGAAAATAGAAGAAATAAAAGCTTAAAAAGAAGACTAATGCAGCCGTCACATCTAAGAACTGTAATCTGTAATATAATAAATGTTTGTTTTGGGTTTATTATCGCTTGACAATGTCATCCCTTTTCCCGCGCTCCACGCTGGCAGACGGAGCATCCTGTTTATGAATTTTGGGGCGTTTGCTTTGTCATGCAGAATGTCGCACACACACGCCATCTTGGCTCCCTCAGTAGGCTCGGAGCGGCGGGGGTTAAGCGGCGTTCCACCCTGCGGAGGATCAGTAAGCGGATTATAGAGACGCAGAACACCAAAACACGCACTTCTGTTATTGTCTCTGATGTCTTCTTATTTACATCCACATGCCAGAAAATCGCCTAGAAATGGCGCCCGACACTGCGACTCCCAGTCACCATCAGTGACCATCCCCCTCCGTCATCATCAGTCACCAACCCCCCTCACCCCCCCCCATCACCATCAGTGACCAACCCCCCCTCACCCCCCCCCCCCATCATCATCATCATCAGTCACCACTGTAAAGCGCTGTGTAAACTGTTGGCACTATATAAATCCTGTATAATAATAATTATTGTTATAATGCAACACAAAGACGCTCTACCTGTCTGCGATTTCCCGCCTGACTCTTCATCCCCCTCTGGTAAGTGCACAGACTCCACTCTTCTCTTAAAGTCATTCTAAGGGTTTGGTTTTTTTTTTTTTCTTATTAATAACAAACATGTCACACTTCCCTCCACTGTGCGGCTCATTTTGCACAGAATGGTCCCGATCCTCCTCTTCTGGTGTCCCCCGGCGGCTCTCGCGGCTCCTCCCCGCATCAGATAACCCCCTAGGAGAAGCGCTCTCCCGGGGGGGTTACCTTGCGGGCGCGCTCCCAAGTCCAGCATTTGCGTCCATATCCGCCGAATGTAAGACTCGGCCCGTACCCGTCCCCCCGCGTCATTGGATTTGATTGACAGCAGCAGGAGCCAATGGCTGCACTGCTATCAATCTATCCAATCAACAGCCGAGAACCTCCGGGCAGAGAGACAGCGCAGCTCCACCAGGTGAAGTTCCAGGGCTCAGGTAAGTAAAACGGGGGGGGGGGGGGGGGGGTCTCTGCCAGGTGTTTTTTCACCTTAATGCATTGGATGCATGAGGGGTTACAACCCCTTCATACACTGGACTCCCAACGCCAACTGAACTCTAATTCTGCCTTATTATGACTTTCAATCTGCTGTCTATACGATACTTGTTTGTTTATTTTCGAAAGTGTCTCTTATTTTGTATTCTGCTGCCTCGGACCAGATCAAACATTCAACCTTCTCCCGTTGATCAAACATTCAACCTTCTCCCGTTGATCAAACATTCAACCTTCTCCCGTTGATCAAACATTCAACCTTCTCCCGTTGTTCAAACATTCAACCTTCTCCCGTTGTTCAAACATTCAACCTTCTCCCGTTGATCAAACATTCAACCTTCTCCCGTTGTTCAAACATTCAACCTTCTCCCGTTGTTCAAACATTCAACCTTCTCCCGTTGATCAAACATTCAACCTTCTCCCGTTGATCAAACATTCAACCTTCTCCCGTTGTTCAAACATTCAACCTTCTCCCGTTGTTCAAACATTCAACCTTCTCCCGTTGATCAAACATTCAACCTTCCCCCATTGATCAAACATTCAACCTTCTCCCGTTGTTCAAACATTCAACCTTCTCCCGTTGATCAAACATTCAACCTTCTCCCGTTGATCAAACATTCAACCTTCTCCCGTTGATCAAACATTCAACCTTCTCCCGTTGATCAAACATTCAACCTTCTCCCGTTGATCAAACATTCAACCTTCTCCCGTTGATCAAACATTCAACCTTCTCCCGTTGATCAAACATTCAACCTTCTCCCGTTGTTCAAACATTCAACCTTCTCCCGTTGTTCAAACATTCAACCTTCTCCCGTTGATCAAACATTCAACCTTCTCCCGTTGATCAAACATTCAACCTTCTCCCGTTGTTCAAACATTCAACCTTCTCCCGTTGATCAAACATTCAACCTTCTCCCGTTGATCAAACATTCAACCTTCTCCCGTTGTTCAAACATTCAACCTTCTCCCGTTGTTCAAACATTCAACCTTCTCCCGTTGTTCAAACATTCAACCTTCTCCCGTTGTTCAAACATTCAACCTTCTCCCGTTGATCAAACATTCAACCTTCTCCCGTTGATCAAACATTCAACCTTCTCCCGTTGCCCGCTCCTGCATTGCACTCTGTCCAGGCCAGTTGTAATCCCCCCCCCCAATCCTGGTTTTATCAGCTCTTAATTGAAAAATTGTGAATCCCCCTCACACCATCCCTGTATAAATGTAGTTCATTTCTTGGGAAGGCTGGCGAGGGTTTGAGCGCCGGCCACTCCTTGCGCAAAGTGTCACTCTGGTGACAAGTGTTTGGCACTTCCTCTAAGGCACCGCTACAAAAAGTAAGTCCAGACATTCGTGTTCCACAGGAAGTTCCCCTTCATCCTCTAACTTTCCTCAGCCTTCCTTCTATTCCCATCTCCTCACCTTCCAACACGCTCACACTAATCTTTGCGATAACGTCCTCTCTCCTCAAACTCTCATTTCTTTACCCCCCCCCCCCCCCCAGCCCCCAACCTGTACGTATCTCCCTCTCTTCTGCCCACTCAATATTCCTGCACTTATCACCTCCTTCTCATTCTAAGCCCACAGAGTATCACCACTTCCACTCCACTGCCCTCCTATAAATCCCACTCCCGCCTTACCACCCTCACCCTCCTACTACTAATGTCTGTGGACATCGCACCAAACACCTGCCCTCCCACACCCAAATCCCACCACCAAAATTGGCTGTCTACCTCCTTCAACAGTAGTCCTAACTCCCACCTTCCCATCCCAATTCCCCCGATTCCACAGGTCAGCCCCCCTCTTTCATGTGCCCTCTGGAAAGCCCACTTGGTCTTCAACAAACTAGATTCTTTTCCTCTCAAAATCCCTTAATCTATTTGCTATTACCGAAACCTGGCTCCAGGAATTCGACACTACCTCTCCAGCTGCCCTGTCCCACAGTGGCCTCCTCAGGACTCCACCAGACCAAGTGAACGAAAAGGAGGTGGCGTCGGACTTCTCCTCTCCCCACAATGCACCTTCCAGGTTCTTCCCACACCACCCTCTCTTTCCCCCTGATCTTTCGAAGTGCACTGCATTCCTCTTTTCTCTCCAGCTTGTCTGAGGGTCGCAGTCATTTATCGGCCTCCTGGACCAGTGTCACGTTTTCTGGATGACTTATCTGCATGGCTACCCTACTTTCTCTCCTCTGAAGTATCTGCCATCATCCTAGGTGACTTTAACATTCCAATCAATGTTAATACTGCAACCACTTCTCAACTGCTCAACCTAACCTCCTCTTTTAACCTAACACAATGGACACAAACCACCACTCACTCCAACGGCAACACTCTCAACCTCGTATTCTCCCTTCGCTGCTCTCCCTGCAATCTCTCTACACCCCCTTTTCCTCTCTCTGATCACAACCTTATCCATTTCACACTCTCCTTGTCTCCTACATCCCATGCTGCCAACCCACAAACCACTACCCGTAGAAACCTTGGCAACCTCAACCTTTCCCTTCTTCATTCTGCTACTGATGGCCTTTACGACAAAATTGCACCCCTGTCCTGCCCAGACCTAACCACTTCCATCTACAACACCACGTTGTCATCCTCCCTAGACGTACTTGCTCCTCTTTCTACACGCAGAACCAGGCCCCATCTGCCACAACCCTGGCAAACAGACACCAGAAGTCTCAAGAGACACAGCCGTGCTCTTGAGCGAGGATGGCGTAAATCTAAGTCTCTGCAAGACTTTACCCTCTACAAATCTGCCCTTCTCAAATACAACGCACTGCTAAATAAACATACTACAACACTCTCATCAAAACCCTCTCATCCAAACCTCGTCAACTCATTTCTACCCTTAATTCCTTACTTCACCCCCCCACTGCCCCCACCCACCAACTTGCTTACCGCTCAACAGATTGCCAACCATTTCAAAAGCAAAACCAACACAATTCGCAAGGACATATCCAGCAGCATTCAACTTCCTCCCTTAACCAACACATCAGGTCCAACACCACACTCATTACTCTCCTTATGCCCAGTTACCACCAATGAAGTTGATAAACTCCTTTCCATTGGCCCACCTCACCACCTGTCCCCTGGACCCTGTCCCCTCACAATTACTTCGACCACCTTCCCGCTCTATCCTAAACTCCCTAACCCACATCTTCAACCTCTCCCTCTCCTCCGGCACCTTTCCTTCCCCGCTCAAACATGCACTGGTTACCCCCCATACTTAAAAAACCCTCACTAGACCCTAACCTGTTTGAATAACTTCAGACCCATCTCCCTGCTCGCATTTGCCTCCAAGCTCAACAAACGCCTTGCCCATGACCAAATGAGTCGCTACCTCACGGACAACAACCTTCTTGACCCCCTACACTCCGGCTTCCGTCCACAACATTCCACTGAAACTGCCCTACTAAAACTGACCAATGACCTACTAACTGCTAAAACCAATGGCCAATAATCCATACTCATACTCTTAGACCTCTCTGCTGCCTTCGACACTGCTGACCACCTGCTGCTCCTCAGCAAATTACACTCCCTTGGCCTCCATGATTCTGCATTATCCTGGTTCTCCTCCTACCTATCTCAGCGCACTTCCAGTGCCACTTACAACTCCATCTCCTCCGCTCCCCTTTCTCTCTCTGTTGGGGTACCCCAAGGCTCCGTCATTGGGCCCCTCCTATTCTCGCTCTATACCTCTTCTATGGGCCAGTTGATGACCTCCCATGCTTCCAATACCAACTCTATGCCGATGACACACAGATCTATCTCTCCACTCCTCAACTCACCCCTTCGATCTCCTCACGGATCTCAAACTTACTGAATGACATATCGGTATGGATGTCACACCATTGGTCCCTCCACACATGCCAGGGTCCTGGGTGTAATCCTTGACTCTGACCTCTCCTTCACCCCACATCCAATCACTGGCTAAATCCTGCCGCCTTAACCTCCGCAACATCTCCAGAATTCCACCCTTCCTGACTAATGACACCACAAAGCAACTTCTTCACTCCTTGATTATTTCCCACCTTGACTACGGCAACTCTCTCCTTAATGGCCGACCCTTACACAGGCTCCTCCCCCTTCAGTCTATTATGAATGCTGCTGCTAGACTAATACACCTCACTAATCGATCCGTGACTGCTGCTCCTCTCTGCCAATCCCTTCACTGGCTTCCCCTCCCCCACCGTGTAAAATTCAAAATACTAACCATAACATACAAGGCCATTCACAACATCGCCCCCATCTACATCACCAACCTCATCTGCAGATATCGCCCAAATCCTCCCCTCCGCTCCTCCCAGGACCTCCTGATCTCTATCTCCCTTGTTACCTCCACACATGCTTTTCTTCAGGACTTCTCCAGAGCCTCTCCCATCCTCTGGAACTCCTTGCCCCGGTATATCCAATCAGCCCCTAACCTGTCCACCCCCAGGACTTCTCCAGAGCCTCTCCCACCCTCTGGAACTCCCTGCCCCGGTATATCCAATCAGCCCCTAACCTGTCCACCTTCAGGACTTCTCCAGAGCCTCTCCCATCCTCTGGAACTCCCTGCTCCTGTATATCCGATCAGCCCCTAACCTGTCCACCTTCAGGACTTCTCCAGAGCCTCTCCCATCCTCTGGAACTCCCTGCCCCGGTATATCTGATCAGCCCCAAACCTGTCCACCTCCAAGACTTCTCCAGAGCCTCTCCTATCCTCTGGACCTCCCTGCCCCGGTATATCTGATCAGCCCCT
The DNA here is from genome assembly GCF_042186555.1 of Aquarana catesbeiana. Classification (NCBI taxonomy): domain Eukaryota; kingdom Metazoa; phylum Chordata; class Amphibia; order Anura; family Ranidae; genus Aquarana; species Aquarana catesbeiana. The sequence goes on along the minus strand of NC_133329.1, from coordinate 416,596,716 downwards.
AACCTGTCCACCTCCAAGACTTCTCCAGAGCCTCTCCTATCCTCTGGAACTCCCTGCTCTGGTATATCCCATCAGCCCCTAACCTGTCCACCTTCAGGACTTCTCCAGAGCCACAAAGATTAACAAATTTAGCCCCCTCATCACCATCAGTCACCAGCCCCCCCACCCCGTCATCCCCCCTCATCACCATCAGTCACCACACCCCCAACACCATCAGTCATCAGCCCCCCTCTCCTCTCCATCAGTCACCCCCATCACCATCAGTCACCATCACCCCCATGACCATCAATATTAGTCACCACCCCCCCATCACCATCAGTCACCCTTACAAATCCCCCCCATCCCACCCCCATCAGTCACCATCTCCCAACACCATCAGTCATCAGTCCCCCCACATCACCATCAGTCACCCCCCCAACGCCTCACCATTAGTCAGCACCCCCTATCACCATCAGTCACTATCCCCCCATCACCACCAGTCACTCTCATCAAATCTGACTAATAAGATACTCAGCATTTCAGAGATTTATTGTTGGCAACACTTTGGACTTGGTGGCCATGGCTGGAATCTGCTGCCCCCCCGCCAGCTCTTCTTGTGTCCAGGCTAATGGGGAACCGGGGGGTCCGAGCACCAGTATGGAGGGGTGCGTCTTCCTCCAAGGTGGAGACCAGAAGACATGGAGGTCACAACTAGGGTGAGGCCAGACAACAGTACCACATGAAGGTCAGGCCAGAGGCCATAACTGAAGAGTTGGTGGTATTATAATAAGAGCAGAAGAGGCAGCTGTCAGGGGTCTCAGACTGGGGGGGCGGGTTATGTCATTAGGAGGCGATCAATGGCGGCCTCCATAATTCTCTGAACAGACTTTTCCTTTAAAACCCAAGCCAGACAGATATTGTACTGACAGCCCCCATTATCACCCCCACTTCCCTGCTATTACCCCCATTATCACCCCCACTTCCCTGCTATTACCCTCATTATCACCCTCACTTCCCTGCTATTACCCCCATTATCACCTCCACTTCCCTGCTATTACCCCCATTATCACCTCCACTTCCCTGCTATTACCCCCATTATCACCCTCACTTCCCTGCTATTACCCCCATTATCACCCCCACTTCCCTGCTATTACCCCCATTATCACCTCCACTTCCCTGCTATTACCCCCATTATCACCTCCACTTCCCTGCTATTACCTCTCATTATCACCCCCACTTCCCTGCTATTACCTCTCATTATCACCCTCACTTCCCTGCTATTACCCCCATTATCACCTCCACTTCCCTGCTATTACCTCTCATTATCACCCCCACTTCCTTGCTATTACCCCCATTATCACCCCTAATTCCCTGCTATTACCTCTCATTATCACCCCCACTTCCCTGCTATTACCCCCATTATCACCCCCACTTCCCTGCTATTACCCTCATTATCACCCTCACTTCCCTGCTATTACCCCCATTATCACCTCCACTTCCCTGCTATTACCTCTCATTATCACCCCCACTTCCCTGCTATTACCCCCATTATCACCCCCACTTCCCTGCTATTACCCCCATTATCACCCCTAATTCCCTGCTATTACCCCCATTATAACCCCCACTTCCCTGCTATTACCCCCATTATCACCCCTACTTTCCTGCTATTACCCCCATTATCACCCCAACTTCCCTGCTATTACCCCCATTATCAACCCTACTTCCCTGCTATTACCCCCATTATCACCCCTAATTCCCTGCTATTACCCCCCATTATCACCCCTACTTCCCTGCTATTACCCTCATTATCACCCCTACTTCCCTGCTATTACCCTCATTATCACCCTCACTTCCCTGCTATTACCCCCATTATCACCTCCACTTCCCTGCTATTACCCCCATTATCACCCCAACTTCCCTGCTATTACCCCCATTATCAACCCTACTTCCCTGCTATTACCCCCATTATCACCCCTAATTCCCTGCTATTACCCCCCATTATCACCCCTACTTCCCTGCTATTACCCTCATTATCACCCTCACTTCCCTGCTATTACCCCCATTATCACCTCCACTTCCCTGCTATTACCCCCATTATCACCCCAACTTCCCTGCTATTACCCCCATTATCAACCCTACTTCCCTGCTATTACCCCCATTATCACCCCTAATTCCCTGCTATTACCCCCCATTATCACCCCTACTTCCCTGCTATTACCCCCATTATCACCCCCACTTCCCTGCTATTACCCCTCATTATCACCCCCACTTCCCTGCTATTACCCCCATTATCACCCCTACTTCCCTGCTATTACCCTCATTATCACCCTCACTTCCCTGCTATTACCCCCATTATCACCTCCACTTCCCTGCTATTACCCCTCATTATCACCCCCACTTCCCTGCTATTACCCCCATTATCACCTCCACTTCCCTGCTATTACCCCTCATTATCACCCCCACTTCCCTGTTATTACCCCCATTATCACCCCCACTTCCCTGCTATTACCCCCATTATCACCCCTAATTCCCTGCTATTACCCCCATTATCACCCCCACTTCCCTGGTATTACCCCCATTATCACCCCAACTTCCCTGCTATTACCCCCATTATCACCCTCACTTCCCTGGTATTACCCCCATTATCACCCCACTTCCCTGCTATTACCCCCATTATCACCCCCACTTCCCTGCTATTACCCCCATTATCACCCCTAATTCCCTGCTATTACCCCCATTATCACCCCTACTTCCCTGCTATTACCCCCATTATCACCCCCACTTCCCTGCTATTACCCCCATTATCACCCTCACTTCCCTGGTATTACCCCCATTATCACCCCACTTCCCTGCTATTACCCCCATTATCACCCCCACTTCCCTGGTATTACCCCTCATTATCACCCCCACTTCCCTGCTATTACCCCTCATTACCACCCCCACTTCCCTGCTATTACCCCCCATTATCACCCCTAATTCCCTGCTATTACCCCCATTATCACCCCTACTTCCCTGCTATTACCCCCATTATCACCCCTACTTCCCTGTTATTACCCCCATTATCACCCTCACTTCCCTGCTATTACCCCCATTATCACCCCCACTTCCCTGCTATTACCCCCATTATCACCCCTACTTCCCTGCTATTACCCCCATTATCATCCCCACTTCCCTGCTAATATCCCCATTATCACCCCCACTTCCCTGCTAATATCCCCATTATCACCCCCACTTCCCTGGTATTACCCCCATTATCACCCCACTTCCCTGCTAATATCCCCATTATCTACCCCACTTCCTTGGTATTACCCCCATTATCACCTCCACTTCCCTGCTATTACCCCCATTATCACCCCCACTTCCCTGCTATTACCCCCATTATCACCTCCTCTTCCCTGCTATTACCCCCATTATCACCCCCACCTCCCAGCTATAACCCCCCGTTATCACCCCCACTTCCATGTTCTTACCCCCCATTATCACCCCCACTTCCCTGCTATTACCCCCCATTATCAACCCCACTTCCCTGCTATTACCCCCCCCCCCATTATCACCCTCCCTTCCCTGCTGTTACCCCCATTATCACCCCCACTTCCCTACTATTACCCCCCATTATCACCCCCACTTCCCTGCTATTACCCCCATTATCACCCCCACTTCCCTGCTATTACCCCCAATTATCACCCTCACTTCCCTGCTGTTATCCCCCATTATCACCCCCACTTCCTTGCTATTACCCCATTATCACCCCTACTTCCCTGCTATTACCCCAATTATCACCCCCACTTCCCTGCTATTACTCCCATTATCACCCCCACTTCCCTGCTATTACTCCCATTATCACCCCCACTTCCCTGGTATTACCCCCATTATCATCCCCACTTCCCTGCTCTTACCCCCCCCCCCATTATCACCCTCACTTCCCTGCTGTTACCCCCCATTATCACCCCCACTTCCCTGCTGTTATCCCCCATTATCACCCCCACTTCCCTGCTGTTACCCCCCATTATCACCCTCACTTCCCTGCTATTACCCCCCATTATCACCCCCACTTCCCTGCTGTTACCCCCATTATCACCCCCACCTCCCAGCTATAACCCCCCATTATCACCCCCACTTCCATGCTCTGACCCCCCATTATCATCCCCACTTCCCTGCTATTACCCCCCATTATCACTCCCACTTCCCTGCTATTACCCCCCATTATCACCCCCACTGCCCTGCTATTGTCCCCCATTATCATCCCCACTTCCCTGGTATTACCCCCCCATTATCACCCCCACTTCCCTGCTATTACCCCATTATCACCCCCACTTCCCTGCTGTTACCCCCCATTATCACCCTCACTTCCCTGCTATTACCCCCCATTATCACCCCACTTCCCTGCTATTACCCCATTATCACCCCCACTTCCCTGCTATTACCCCAATTATCATCCCCACTTCCCTGGTATTACCCCCCATTATCACCCCCACTTCCCTGGTATTACCCCCCATTATCATCCCCACTTCCCTGCTATTACCCCCCATTATCACCCCCACCTCCCAGCTATAACCCCCCCATTATCACCCCCACTTCCATGCTCTGACCCCCCCATTATCATCCCCACTTCCCTGCTATTACCCCCATTGTCACACCACTTCCCTGCTATTACCCCATTATCACCCCCACTTCCCAGCTATTACCCCCCATTATCACCCCACTTCCCTGCTATTACCCCCATTATCACCCCCACTTCCCTGCTATTACCCCATTATCACCCCCACTTCCCAGCTATTACCCCCCATTATCACCCCCACTGCCCTGCTATTATTCCCCATTATCACCCCACTTCCCCGGTATTACCCCCCTTTATCACCCCACTTCCCTGCTAATATCCCCATTATCACCCCCACTTCCCAGCTATTACCCCCCATTATCACCCCCACTGCCCTGCTATTATTCCCCATTATCACCCCCACTTCCCTGGTATTACCCCCCATTATCACCCCCACTTCCCTGCTGTTACCCCCCATTATCACCCCCACTTCCCCGCTGTTATCCCCCATTATCACCCCCACTTCCCTGCTATTACCCCATTATCACCCCACTTCCCTGCTATTACCCCCCATTATCACACCCACTTCCCTGCTGTTACCCCCCATTATCACCCCCACTTCCCTGGTATTACCCCCCCATTATCACCCCCACTTCCTGGCTATTATGCCCATTATCACCCTCACTTCCCTGCTATTATCCCCCATTATCACCCCCACTTCCCTGCTATTACCCCTCATTATCACCCCCACTTCCCTGCTATTACCCCCCATTATCACCCCCACTTCCCTGGTATTACCCCCCATTATCACCCCCACTTCCTGGCTATTATGCCCATTATCACCCTCACTGCCCTGCTATTATCCCCATTATCACCCCCACTTCCCTGCGATTACCCCCCATTATCACCCCCACTTCCCTCCTATTATGCCCATTATCACCCTCACTGCCCTGCTATTATCCCCATTATCACCCCCACTTCCCTGCGATTACCCCCCATTATCACCCCCACTTCCCTCCTATTATCCCCATTATCACCCCCCACTTCCCTACTATTACCCCCATTATCACCCCCACTTCCCTGCTATTATCCCCATTATCACCCCCACTTCCCTGCTATTACCCCCCATTATCACCCCCACTTCCCTGCTATTACCCCCCATTATCACCCCCACTTCCCTGCTATTACCCCCATTATCACCCCCCATTTCCCTGCTGTTATCCCCCATTATCACCCCCACTGCCCTGCTATTATTCCCCATTATCACCCCACTTCCCCGGTATTACCCCCCTTTATCACCCCACTTCCCTGCTAATATCCCTCATTATCACCCCCACTTCCCCGCTGTTACCCCCCATTATCACCCCCACTTTCCCGCTGTTATCCCCCATTATCACCCCCACTTCCCTGTTATTACCCCATTATCACCCCACTTCCCTGCTGTTACCCCCCATTATCACCCCCACTTCACCGGTATTACCCCCCATTATCACCCCCACTTCCCTGGTATTACCCCCCATTATCACCCCCACTTCCCTGCGATTACCCCCCATTATCACCTCTAATTCCCTGCTATTACCCCCATTATCACCCTCACTTCCCTCCTATTATGCCCATTATCACCCTCACTGCCCTGCTATTATCCCCATTATCACCCCACTTCTCTGCTATTATCCCCCATTATCACCCCCACTTCCTTGCTATTACCCCATTATCTCCCCCACTTCCCTGCTATTACCCCCCATTATCACCCCCCACTTCCCTGCTATTACCCCCATTATCACCCCCACTTCCCTGCTATTATCCCCATTATCACCCCCACTTCCCTGCTATTACCCCAATTATCACCCCCACTTCCCTGCTATTATCCCCATTATCACCCCCACTTCCTTGCTATTACCCCCATTATCACCCCCACTTCCTTGCTATTACCCCATTATCTCCCCCACTTCCCTGCTATTATCTCCATTATCACCCCCACTTCCCTGCTATTACCCCCATTATCACCCCCACTTCCCTGCTATTATCCCCATTATCACCCCCACTTCCCTGCTATTACCCCCATTATCACCCCCACTTCCCTGCTATTATCCCCATTATCACCCCCACTTCCCTGCTATTATCCCCCATTATCCCCCCCACTGCCCTGCTATTACCCCCCATTATTCCCCCCACTGCCCTGCTATTACCCTTCATTATCACCCCCACTTCCCTGCTATTACCCTTCATTATCACCCCCACTTCCCTGGTGTAATCATTGTGATGGTGTCTAAATATAACTATGCCGTCCAATTGACCCAATGTAACCAACCAGGTCTGGCACGCCCCTTCTTTGGTCTGACACGCCCCCACAATATAAATCTATTTGAGGGCCCATGTGGTGAGGGGTGTGGCTGCTACTCAGCTCTGCAGGGGCAGGACAGGAAGCTTCATTCTTTGCTGAGAAAAAAAACAATGTTTTTTTTAGCACCAATGATAACATGGAGGGGGGAGGGGGCAAAGGACTAGAGAGAGATAAAAGGGCGGGATATTTCAACTGGATTTTAGAATGATAAAATGGGAATACACAATACATGTATAAACAACAAAGTACATACTCTTCCCTGTATTCAACCCTATCACACCCGCAGAGGGCCCATCAAAGCACCCCGGGGCCCGAGGTTCAGATGATCCCCCACAGGACCAAACAAGATGAGTCCTCAGACTGGACAGTCAGATGTTCGAAGCTGATAGGCAACCCAAACCCAAGACCAGAGCCTGTGAAAGCCAGGAATTCAGGACAGGCAGAGTTCAGTCAGAGGTCAGGACAGGCAGAGTTCAGTCAGAGGTCAGGACAGGCAGAGTTCAGTCAGAGGACAGGACAGGCAGAGTTCAGTCAGAGGTCAGGACAGGCAGAGTTCAGGACAGGCAGAGTTCAGTCAGAGGACAGGACAGGCAGAGTTCAGGCAGAGTTCAGTCAGAGGACAGGACAGGCAGAGTTCAGTCAGAGGACAGGACAGGCAGAGTTCAGTCAGAGGTCAGGACAGGCAGAGGTCAGGACAGGCAGAGGTCAGGACAGGCAGAGTTCAGTCAGAGGACAGGACAGGCAGAGTTCAGGCAGAGTTCAGTCAGAGGACAGGACAGGCAGAGTTCAGTCAGAGGTCAGGACAGGCAGAGGTCAGGACAGGCAGAGTTCAGTCAGAGGTCAGGACAGGCAGAGTTCAGGCAGAGTTCAGTCAGAGGACAGGACAGGCAGAGTTCAGTCAGAGGTCAGGACAGGCAGAGGTCAGGACAGGCAGAGTTCAGGCAGAGTTCAGTCAGAGGACAGGACAGGCAGAGTTCAGTCAGAGGTCAGGACAGGCAGAGGTCAGGACAGGCAGAGTTCAGGCAGAGTTCAGTCAGAGGACAGGACAGGCAGAGGTCAGTCAGAGGTCAGGACAGGCAGAGTTCAGGCAGAGTTCAGTCAGAGGACAGGACAGGCAGAGGTCAGGACAGGCAGAGTTCAGGCAGAGTTCAGTCAGAGGACAGGACAGGCAGAGTTCAGTCAGAGGTCAGGACAGGCAGAGGTCAGGACAGGCAGAGTTCAGTCAGAGGTCAGGACAGGCAGAGTTCAGGCAGAGTTCAGTCAGAGGTCAGGACAGGCAGAGTTCAGTCAGAGGTCAGGACAGGCAGAGGTCAGGACAGGCAGAGTTCAGGCAGAGTTCAGTCAGAGGACAGGACAGGCAGAGTTCAGGGGTCAGGACAGGCAGAGGTCAGTCAGAGGTCAGGACAGGCAGAGTTCAGGCAGAGTTCAGTCAGAGGACAGGACAGGCAGAGTTCAGGGGTCAGGACAGGCAGAGGTCAGTCAGAGGTCAGGACAATACAAAATATATTACAGCGCACACATACAAGAATGACATTTCCTGCAAGGTTAGTTAAAAACACCTGAACATATTCAAAAAAATACGGGGGTTTGGTCACACTATATGGTCATATAGTGCTAATCCCACTTACTGCGACATAGTACCCCGAATTAGGGGTACCTGGTATGTCAGTGATCAAAAATGCAGATCACACAGTGCATCACCAGAGGAACACTCTACTGCAATGGCCGACCTGTGAAGTTCTGCACAACAGTTCACAACACTCACAAACATTGGTACACAGATATATACACAACCTTTCCTATATGAGGTCATAGGTATCCGATGTACACATGGGATCCCTGGAGACTGAAAAGGGGCTGAGGAGGGGAAAAGGGAGGACCGCCAAAGGGAGAACAATGGGAGGACCACCAAAGGGAGAACAATGGGAGGACTGCCAAAGGGAGAACAATGGGAGGACCACCAAAGGGAAAACAATGGGAGGACCACCAAAGGGAAAACAATGGGAGGACCACCAAAGGGAAAACAATGGGAGGACCACCAAAGGGAAAACAATGGGAGGACCACAGAAGGGAAAACAATGGGAGGACCACAAAAGGGAGAACAATGGGAGGACCACAAAAGGGAGAACAATGGGACAACTACAGAGGAGAAAAACATGAAAGGGCCACAGAAGGGAGAACAATGGGAGAACCACAGAAGGGAGAACAATGGGAGGACCACAGAAGGGAAAACAATGGGAGGACCACAGAAGGGAAAACAATGGGAGGACCACAGAAGGGAGAACAATGGGAGGACCACAGAAGGGAGAACAATGGGAGGACCACAGAAGGGAGAACAATGGGAGGACCACAGAAGGGAGAACAATGGGAGGACCACAGAAGGGAGAACAATGGGAGGACCACAGAAGGGAGAACAAAGGGAGGACCACAGAAGGGAGAACAAAGGGAGAACCACAAAAGGGAGAACAATGGGACAACTACAGAGGAGAAAAACATGAAAGGGCCACAGAAGGGAGAACAATGGGAGAACCACAGAAGGGAGAACAATGGGAGGACCACGGAAGGGAGAACAATGGGAGGACCACAGAAGGGAGAACAATGGGAGGACCACAGAAGGGAGAACAATGGGAGGACCACAGAAGGGAGAACAATGGGAGGACCACAGAAGGGAGAACAATGGGAGGACTGCCAAAGGGAGAACAATGGGAGGACCACCAAAGGGAGAACAATGGGAGGACCACAGAAGGGAGAACAATGGGAGGACCACAGAAGGGAGAACAATGGGAGGACCACAGAAGGGAGAACAATGGGAGGACCACAGAAGGGAGAACAAAGGGAGGACCACAAAAGGGAGAACAATGGGACAACTACAGAGGAGAAAAACATGAAAGGGCCACAGAAGGGAGAACAATGGGAAGAGAACAGCAGGGAGAACAATGGGAAGAGAACAGAAGGGAGAACAATAGGAGAACCACAGAATGGAGAACAATGGGAGGGCCATAGAAGGGAGAGCAATGAGAGGACCACAAAAGGGAGACCAATGGGAGGACCACAGAAGGGAGACCAATGGGAGGATCACAGAAGGGAGACCAATGGGAAGACCACTGAAGGGAAAACAATGAGGGGACAACAGAAAGGGAGAGCAATGGGAGGACCACAGAATGGAGAACAATGAGAAGACCACAGAAGAAAGAACAATGGGAAGACCACAGAAGAGAGAACAATGGAAGACCACAGAAGAGAGAACAATGGGAAGACCACAGAAGAGAGAACAATGGGAAGACCACAGAAGGGGGAACAATTGAAGGACCACAGAAGGGAGAACAATGGGAAGACCACCAAAGGGAGAACAATGAGAGGACCACACCACAGAAAGGGAGAACAATGGGAGAACCACAGAAGGGAGAACAATGGGAGAACCACAGAAGGGCGAACAAAGGGGAGACCACCGAAGGGAGAACAATGGGAGGACCACAGAAAGGGAGAGCAATAGAAGGATCAGAGAAGGGAGAACAATGGGAAGATCACAAAAGGGAGAACAATGGGAGTTCCACAAAAGTACTTGAGGAAGGTCAACTATATCCCTGAAGCACCACTCACAGCTGAGTTGAGGATTTTTGGTCGTCTTTTCAGGTGTTTTTCTGTACTACTTGCAATCAGTATTTTGCCCATTTTAGACCGGTGTGATTTTTCTTTAATTTTTAGCTTGTTATTAGGCAAGAAAATGCACAATTTAGGCGTGTTTTTCCCATTGAAGTTTATTGGGGCCAAAATGTCCTCCTCTGTCCAAGAAATGGTGAGATTCCAGCAGAATATGATGGAAATCTGAGGCTCAGGTGGAGAAGATTCCAGTCGCTCAGGTGTGAAACACTGGGAAATATCAGCAGAGGAAGGATTGGTGACTAAGGCTATCACCTGCAGTAAATCTGTCTCCCGACTTCTGTTCAGAAGATAGATTGAGGTAACACAAGTCTGGCCTTCACGACCGCTTCATCATCTTCATGTCCTTCCAGAAATCATTTCCACTCTTTATAAACTTGCAGATTCCATCATAATATTCCCCGGTGATCCCGCCATGGAGGTCCTTGTTCAGCCACTTCCTGTTATAGGAGGACAACACTCTGTCCCCGTCTCCCAATTGTTCTTCTGGGTTGTCACCTTGTCACGTGGGCTTCCCATGGAGAATATAAGTGGCCGGTTCAGTGCACATTACACAGACACGTTCCTCTGGTGTCACCATCAGAAATTCCTCCTGAGAAATGCTGTGCAGCCATCACTGGAGAGTACAGAGACAGGAAGTGACAGCAAACAGGCTGCAGGAGATCAGCAGCGCTGAAATGTAACAAAGGAGGAATTAAATAAGAATTTTATAAAAACAATGCCCCCCCATCAGGTCTAGGGGCACCCAGTCATCGATAGAGCCCCCCAGAAGTTGGTTATCCCCCCATATTCCAGATCTTGGTGACATCTTTGGTAAGAACAGTCATCTCCGGACAAACAGCCCCCCCCCCCCCCCCCCCGCCGATGACATGATGGGGGAGGGACAGGTGGCAGCACAGACGATAATCTCATCACCTTGAGTTCTGAGCACAGATGTTCTTTTTCCACCAACAGAGACCTGGAAAGTGACCAATGACACAGAGGGGGCGGGGAGAACCCAGACACTCCGATACAATGTATCCGAGGAATCTGATACAAAGATTGTAAAGTGTGTGGAGAGGTGTGATTGGATACAGAGTGTATATAGAGGGGTTTGAAAAGTATTCATACCCCTTGAAATTCCCCACATTTTCTCATGTTACAACCAAAAACGTAAATGTATTTTATTGGATTTTATGTGATAGACCAACACAAAGTGTCACATAATTGTGAAGTGGAAGGAAAATGATAAATGATACAAATAAATATGTGAAAAGTGTGGGGGGAGGGGCATTTGTATTCAGCCCCCTTTACTCTGATAACTAAAATCTAGTGGAGCCAATTGCCTTCAGAAGTCACCTAATTAGTAAATAGAGACCACCTGTGTGTCATTTAATCTCAGTATAAATACAGCTGTTCTGTGAAGCCCTCAGAGGTTTGTTAGAGAACCTTAGTGAACAAACAGCATCATGAAGGCCAAGGAACACACCAGACAGGTCAGGGATAAAGTTGTGGAGAAGTATAAAGCAGGGTTAGGTTATAAAAAAATCTCCCAAGCTTTGAACATCTCATGGAGCTCTGTTCAATCCATCATCGGAAAATGAAAAGAGTATGGCACAACTGCAAACCTACCAAGACATGGCCGTCCACCTAAACTGACCGGCCCGGCAAGGAGAGCATTCATCAGAGAAGAGCCAAGAGGTCCATGGTAACTCTGGAGGAGCTGCAGAGATCCACAGCTCAGGTGGGAGAATCTGTCCACAGGACAACTATTAGTCGTGTTCTCCACAAATCTGCCCTTTATGGAAGAGTGACAAGAAGAAAGACATTGGTGAAAGAAAGTCATAAGAAGTCCTGTTTGTAGTTTGTGAGAAGCCATGTGGAGGACACAGCAAACATGTGGAAGAAGGTGATCTGGTCAGAGGAGACCAAAATTCAACTTTATGGCCTAAAAGTAAAACGCTATGTGTGGGGAAAACTAACACTGCACATCCCCCTGAACACACCATCCCCACCGTGAAACATGGTGGTGGCAGCATCATGTGGTGGGGATGGTTTTCTTCAGCAGGGACAGGGAAGCTGGTCAGAGTTGATGGGAAGATGGATGGAGACAAACACAGGACAATCTTAGAAGAAAACCTGTTAGAGTCTACAAAAGACTTGAGACTGGGGCAGAGGTTCACCTTCCAGCAGGACAACGACCCGAAACATCCAGCCAGAGCTACAATGGAATGGTTTAGATCAAAGCATATTCATGTGTTAGAATGGCCCAGTCACAGTCCAGACCTAAATCACATTGAGAATCTGTGGCAAGACTTGGAAATTGCTGTTCACAGACGCTCTCCATCCAATCTGACAGAGCTTGAGATATTTTACAAAGAAGAATGGGCAGAAATGTCCTCTCTAGATGTGCAAAGCTGGTAGAGACATCCCCAAAAAGACTTGTAGAGAAAGGGGGTTCTACAAAGTATTGACTCCGGGGGGCGCCATACAAATGTCCCTCCCCCACACTTTTCACATATTTATTTGTATCATTTATCATTTTCCTTCCACTTCACAATTATGTGACACCTTGTGTTGATCTATCACATAAAATCCCAATAAAATACATTTATGTTTTTGGTTGTAACAAAATGTGGGAAATGTCAAGGGGTGTGAATACTTTTTCAAGGCACTGTATATAGAGGTGGATATATAGAGGGGGTATATATATATATACAGGGGGTACATAGTGGGGAAGATATATAGAGGGGGGAGGGTGTATATACAGGAGGTATATAGAGGGGTATATATAGACTTTCGCTCCATCTCCTCTCCGAGCTCCGCCCACACGGCCTCCTGTATAGGCGGGCCGATCATTGAGACCCCGCCCATTCATTCCAATGATTGGTTCATTCCGGAAAGACCCGCCCCATATATGGGAAGGAGAAAGACTTCCTTCATTACTATGGCAACGCGTCCTTCCTGAGGAGAGAAGAGCCCGGAACACCCGAGACACCCGGTACACCCCCTCCCCCCTCCTATACACCCCCCTCCCCCTCCTAGACACCCGGTACACCCCCTCCCCCCTCCTAGACACCCGGTACACCCCCTCCCCCCTCCTATACACCCCCCTCCCCCTCCTAGACACCCGGTACACCCCCTCCCCCCTCCTAGACACCCGGTACACCCCCTCCCCCCTCCTATACACCCCCCTCCCCCTCCTAGACACCCGGTACACCCCCTCCCCCCTCCTAGACACCCGGTACACCCCCTCCCCCCTCCTATACACCCCCCTCCCCCTCCTAGACACCCGGTACACCCCCTCCCCCCTCCTAGACACCCGGTACACCCCCCTCCCCCCTCCTATACACCCGGTACACCCCCCTCCCCCTCCTATACACCCGGTACACCCCCCTCCTATACACCCCCCTCCCCCTCCTAGACACCCAGTACACCCCCCTCCCCCCCTCCTAGACACCCAGTACACCCCCCTCCCCCCCTCCTAGACACCCGGTACACCCCCCTCCTAGACACCCGGTACACCCCCCTCCTAGACACCCGGTACACCCCCCTCCCCCTCCTAGACACCCGGTACACCCCCCTCCCCCCCCTCCTAGACACCCGGTACACCCCCCTCCCCCTCCTATACACCCGGTACACCCCCCTCCCCCCTCCTAGACACCCGGTACACCCCCCTCCCCCCCTCCTAGACACCCGGTACAACCCCCCTCCTATACACCCGGTACACCCCCCTCCCCCCTCCTATACACCCGGTACACCCCCCTCCCCCCTCCTAGACACCCGGTACACCCCCCTCCCCCCTCCTAGACACCCGGTACACCCCCCCTCCTAGACACCCGGTACACCCCCCTCCCCCCTCCTAGACACCCGGTACACCCCCCTCCCCCCTCCTAGACACCCGGTACACCCCCCTCCCCCCTCCTAGACACCCGGTACACCCCCCTCCCCCTCCTATACACCCGGTACACCCCCCTCCCCCCTCCTATACACCCCCCTCCCCCTCCTAGACACCCGGTACACCCCCTCCCCCCTCCTAGACACCCGGTACACCCCCTCCCCCCTCCTAGACACCCGGTACACCCCCCTCCCCCCTCCTAGACACCCGGTACACCCCCCTCCCCCCTCCTAGACACCCGGTACACCCCCCTCCCCCCTCCTAGACACCCGGTACACCCCCCTCCCCCCTCCTAGACACCCGGTACAACCCCCTCCCCCCTCCTATACACCCCCCTCCCCCTCCTAGACACCCAGTACACCCCCTCCCCCCTCCTAGACACACCCCCTCCCCCCTCCTAGACACCCGGTACACCCCCTCCCCCCTCCTATACACCCCCCTCCCCCCTCCTATACACCCGGTACACCCCCCTCCCCCTCCTATACACCCGGTACACCCCCCTCCCCCTCCTATACACCCGGTACACCCCCCTCCCCCCTCCTATACACCCCCCTCCCCCTCCTATACACCCGGTACACCCCCCTCCCCCCTCCTAGACACCCGGTACACCCCCTCCCCCCTCCTAGACACCCGGTACACCCCCCTCCCCCCCTCCTAGACACCCGGTACACCCCCTCCCCCCTCCTAGACACCCGGTACACCCCCCTCCTATACACCCGGTACACCCCCTCCCCCCTCCTATACACCCGGTACACCCCCCTCCCCCCTCCTATACACCCGGTACACCCCCCTCCCCCCTCCTAGACACCCGGTACACCCCCCTCCCCCTCCTATACACCCGGTACACCCCCCTCCCCCCTCCTAGACACCCGGTACACCCCCCTCCTAGACACCCGGTACACCCCCCTCCCCCCTCCTAGACACCCGGTACACCCCCTCCCCCCTCCTAGACACCCGGTACACCCCCCTCCCCCCTCCTAGACACCCGGTACACCCCCCTCCCCCCTCCTAGACACCCGGTACACCCCCCTCCCCCCTCCTAGACACCCGGTACACCCCCCTCCCCCCTCCTAGACACCCGGTACACCCCCCTCCTATACACCCGGTACACCCCCTCCCCCCTCCTATACACCCGGTACACCCCCCTCCCCCCTCCTATACACCCGGTACACCCCCCTCCCCCCTCCTAGACACCCGGTACACCCCCCTCCCCCTCCTATACACCCGGTACACCCCCCTCCCCCCTCCTATACACCCGGTACACCCCCCTCCCCCCTCCTAGACACCCGGTACACCCCCCTCCCCCTCCTATACACCCGGTACACCCCCCTCCCCCCTCCTAGACACCCGGTACACCCCCCTCCTAGACACCCGGTACACCCCCCTCCCCCCTCCTAGACACCCGGTACACCCCCTCCCCCCTCCTAGACACCCGGTACACCCCCCTCCCCCCTCCTAGACACCCGGTACACCCCCCTCCCCCCTCCTAGACACCCGGTACACCCCCCTCCCCCTCCTATACACCCGGTACACCCCCCTCCCCCTCCTATACACCCGGTACACCCCCCTCCCCCTCCTATACACCCGGTACACCCCCTCCCCCTCCTAGACACCCGGTACACTCCCCTCCCCCCTCCTAGACACCCGGTACACTCCCCTCCCCCCTCCTAGACACCCGGTACACTCCCCTCCCCCCTCCTAGACACCCGGTACACCCCCCTCCCCCTCCTATACACCCGGTACACCCCCTCCCCCCTCCTAGACACCCGGTACACTCCCCTCCCCCCTCCTAGACACCCGGTACACTCCCCTCCCCCCTCCTAGACACCCGGTACACTCCCCTCCCCCCTCCTAGACACCCGGTACACTCCCCTCCCCCCTCCTAGACACCCGGTACACTCCCCTCCCCCCTCCTAGACACCCGGTACACCCCCCTCCCCCTCCTATACACCCGGTACACCCCCCTCCCCCTCCTATACACCCGGTACACCCCCCTCCCCCTCCTATACACCCGGTACACTCCCCTCCCCCCTCCTATACACCCGGTACACCCCCTCCCCCCTCCTATACACCCGGTACACCCCCTCCCCCCTCCTAGACACCCGGTACACCCCCCTCCCCCCTCCTAGACACCCGGTACACCCCCCTCCCCCCTCCTATACACCCGGTACACCCCCCTCCCCCCTCCTATACACCCGGTACACCCCCCTCCCCCCTCCTATACACCCGGTACACCCCCCTCCTATACACCCGGTACACCCCCCTCCCCCCTCCTATACACCCGGTACACCCCCCTCCTAGACACCCGGTACACCCCCCTCCCCCCCTCCTAGACACCCAGTACACCCCCCTCCCCCCCTCCTAGACACCCAGTACACCCCCCTCCCCCCCTCCTAGACACCCGGTACACCCCCCTCCTAGACACCCGGTACACCCCCCTCCTAGACACCCGGTACACCCCCCTCCCCCTCCTAGACACCCGGTACACCCCCCTCCCCCCCCTCCTAGACACCCGGTACACCCCCCTCCCCCTCCTAGACACCCGGTACACCCCCCTCCCCCCCTCCTAGACACCCGGTACACCCCCCTCCCCCCCTCCTAGACACCCGGTACACCCCCCTCCCCCCCTCCTAGACACCCAGTACACCCCCCTCCCCCCCTCCTAGACACCCGGTACACCCCCCTCCTAGACACCCGGTACACCCCCCTCCCCCTCCTATACACCCGGTACACCCCCCTCCCCCTCCTAGACACCCGGTACACCCCCCCCCCCCTCCTAGACACCCGGTACACCCCCCTCCCCCCCCTCCTAGACACCCGGTACACCCCCCTCCCCCCCTCCTAGACACCCGGTACACCCCCCTCCCCCCCTCCTAGACACCCGGTACACCCCCCTCCCCCCTCCTAGACACCCGGTACACCCCCCTCCTAGACACCCGGTACACCCCCCTCCTATACACCCGGTACAGCCCTCCTCAGGGAGAAGGGAGCCCAGAAGGTACCCCCCTTTAGTCGGATTGTGTGGAGGTGATGGATGGTCGGATCTCATACAATCCCATGTAGGGGGAGGGGACATTGTGTTCTGTGTACTGATGATGTCATTCCTCCCCAGGTGACCCGGATCTCTGATGTCATGGAGGTCGTCCGTCCCGCCACCTTCCCCCTCCCCCGACATCACCCCGAGAGGGTGAAGAGGACCGGAACCCTCAAAGAGCCGCGACCCGTCCCCAACCACCTGCTGGAGACAAGTCAGTGTACCCCCCAAACCATACACCCTGAAATATGACACCCCAAACCATACACCCGTCTCCAACCACCTGCTGGAGACAAGTCAGTGTACCCCCAAACCATACACCCTGAAATGACACCCCAAACCATACACCCTGAAATATGACACCCCAAACCATACACCCGTCTCCAACCACCTGCTGGAGACAAGTCAGTGTACCCACATCATACACCTTGAAATATGACACCCCCACATACTACACTCCAAACCATACACCCATCCCCAACCACCTGCTGGAATCCAGTCAGTGTCACCCCAAAATCTGACACCCTTCTATAGCCCACACCCTGTACACCCCACATCATACATTTTACACCCTGTATCTCCACCAAGAAACCGCTTCCCGTGTCCTGGAACACGAGACCAGTGGATTTGTCTATAAAACCCCCAAGAACCGGACAACACCCGTCCTTGGAGGACATCAGGAATAGAAATGTTTATCTGAACATCTTCTTTACATAATGACAGAGGGCGGGGCAAACTTCACCTCCTCCAATCACATGACATACAGGTGTATTCAACTTTCCAATAGTAGACCGTGTTTGGGAGGGGCGGCTGGAGAAATCTCCCCCCCCCCCCCCCTCTCACAGCTAATCCACATAGACATCCCATAATAGGTTGGACTTTATCTTCATATAGTTCTTGAGGGATATTGTTTAGAAATATTAATGTCCAAAGTGAAAGAACCTCTTCATTCCATCATCACAAACCACATATAGAACCCGGGATAATGGGGGTAACAGGAAATGCTGAGTCCGGTGTGAGTCTGATTAGTGCAGATCATAGTGGGGTTCTCAGTCACCCTGCACCCCTAATAGACACAGAGTGACTTACACATAGGAGGGGCCGGGGAGCTGGACAAGGAGCTTCCAGAGCTCTCCAAGGTAAGCTGGGTTCCACAAGCCCTCCTCCCAAAGTGACTCCCATCACACACCCCACATCATACACCCCACATCATACACCCTGTACACCCTGTACACCCCATGTACTACACTCCATACACCCCATGTACTACACTCCATACACCCCACATCATAAACCCTCTACACCCTGTACACCCCATGTACTACACTCCATACACCCCACATCATAAACCCTCTACACCCTGTACACCCCATGTACTACACGCCATACACCCCATGTACTACACTCCATACACCCCACATCATACACCCTCTACACCCTGTACACCCCATGTACTACACTCCATACACCCCACATCATAAACCCTCTACACCCTGTACACCCCATGTACTACACGCCATACACCCCATGTACTACACTCCATACACCCCACATCATACACCCGCTACACCCTGTACACCCCATGTACTACACTCCATACACCCCACATCATAAACCCTCTACACCCTGTACACCCCATGTACTACACGCCATACACCCCATGTACTACACTCCATACACCCCACATCATACACCCTCTACACTCCATACACCCCATGTACTACACTCCATACACCCCATGTACTACACTCCATACACCCTCTACACCCTGTACACCCCATGTACTACACTCCATACACCCTCTACATCCTGTACACCCCATGTACTACACTCCATACACCCCACATCATAAACCCTCTACATCCTGTACACCCCATGTACTACACTCCATACACCCCACATCATAAACCCTCTACACCCTGTACACCCCATGTACTACACTCCATACACCCCACATCATAAACCCTCTACACCCTGTACACCCCATGTACTACACTCCATACACCCCACATCATAAACCCTCTACATCCTGTACACCCCATGTACTACACTCCATACACCCCATGTACTACACTCCATACACCCCATGTACTACACTCCATACACCCCACATCATAAACCCTCTACACCCTGTACACCCCATGTACTACACTCCATACACCCCACATCATAAACCCTCTACATCCTGTACACCCCATGTACTACACTCCATACACCCCACATCATAAACCCTCTACATCCTGTACACCCCATGTACTACACTCCATACACCCCATGTACTACACTCCATACACCCCACATCATAAACCCTCTACACCCTGTACACCCCATGTACTACACTCCATACACCCCACATCATAAACCCCCTACACCCTGTACACCCCATGTACTACACTCCATACACCCCACATCATAAACCCTGTACACCCCATGTACTACACTCCATACACCCCACATCATAAACCCCCTACATCCTGTACACCCCATGTACTACACTCCATACACCCCACATCATAAACCCTGTACACCCCATGTACTACACTCCATACACCCCACATCATAAACCCTCTACACCCTGTACACCCCATGTACTACACTCCATACACCCCACATCATAAACCCTCTACACCCTGTACACCCCATGTACTACACTCCATACACCCCACATCATAAACCCTCTACATCCTGTACACCCCATGTACTACACTCCATACACCCCACATCATAAACCCTCTACACCCTGTACACCCCATGTACTACACTCCATACACCCCACATCATAAACCCCCTACACCCTGTACACCCCATGTACTACACTCCATACACCCCACATCATAAACCCCTCACACCCTGTACACCCCATGTACTACACTCCATACACCCTCTACACCCCATGTACTACACTCCATACACCCCACATCATAAACCCTCTACACCCTGTACACCCCATGTACTACACTCCATACACCCCACATCATAAACCCTCTACACCCTGTACACCCCATGTACTACACTCCATACACCCCACATCATAAACCCTCTACACCCTGTACACCCCATGTACTACACTCCATACACCCCACATCATAAACCCTCTACATCCTGTACACCCCATGTACTACACTCCATACACCCCACATCATAAACCCTCTACATCCTGTACACCCCATGTACTACACTCCATACACCCCACATCATAAACCCTCTACATCCTGTACACCCCATGTACTACACTCCATACACCCCACATCATAAACCCCCTACACCCTGTACACCCCATGTACTACACTCCATACACCCCACATCATAAACCCTCTACACCCCATGTACTACACTCCATACACCCCACATCATAAACCCTGTACACCCCATGTACTACACTCCATACACCCTACATACTACTCTCCGTACACCCCACATTGTACACCCCATAGTCTGCATACGTACTCGCCCATTACATCTGCCACACCCACCATGTGCCTCACCCCTCACACCCGTTTCCCTGTACACCGTCCATCTTGCCCCATTATCCGTTGTACAGAATTTTTCTGTCTTGCAGAGATTTACACCCAGCTCGGTCGGAATGGATCTGTGGAGGCGGAGCCTGCCGTCCTCCATTTTGGGGGATATGAAGTCGGGAAATGTCACCGGCAGGTTCTGGTGAGTCCCATTCTAATTCTTCCTCCCGTGTCTCCTCCCCTCTCCCCAATCCCACCGACACCCATCTGTGTGTGTGAGCCCCGGAGGGAGCAATGCGTCCAGAGTCACATGGGCTGAGACCCCATTCCTGGTATGGGACCTCAGCCCCAGTATGAAACCTGGTCCCATTCCTGGTAAGGGACGTCAGCCCTACTATGAGACCTGAGCCCCAGCCCCTGTATGGCACCTCAGCCCCAAAATAAGACCTGACCCCATTCCCGGTATGGGATTTTAGCCACAGTATGAGATGGGACCTCAGCCCCAGTATGAGACCTGACCCCCATTCCCGGTATGGGACCTCAGCCCCAGTATGAGACCTGACCCCCAGCCCCGGTATGGGACCTCAGCCCCAGCATGAGACCTGACCCCATTCCCGGTATGGGACCTCAGCCCGACCTGACCCCATTCCCAGTATGGGACCTCAGCCCGACCTGACCCCATTCTCAGTATGGGACCTCAGCCCGACCTGACCCCATTCTCAGTATGGGACCTCAGCCCGACCTGACCCCATTCTCAGTATGGGACCTCAGCCCGACCTGACCCCATTCTCAGTATGGGACCTCAGCCCCAGCATGGGACCTGACCCCATTCCCGGTATGGGACCTCAGCCCCAGCATGAGACCTGACCCCATTCCCGGTATGGGACCTCAGCCCCAGCATGAGACCTGACCCCATTCCCGGTATGGGACCTCAGCCCCAGCATGAGACCTGACCCCATTCCCGGTATGGGACCTCAGCCCCAGCATGAGACCTGACCCCATTCCCGGTATGGGACCTCAGCCCCAGTATGAGACCTGACCCCATTCCCGGTATGGGACCTCAGCCCCAGTATGAGACCTGACCCCATTCCCGGTATGGGACCTCAGCCCCAGTATGAGACCTGACCCCATTCCCGGTATGGGACCTCAGCCCCAGTATGAGACCTGACCCCATTCCCGGTATGGGACCTCAGCCCCAGTATGAGACCTGACCCCATTCCCGGTATGGGACCTCAGCCCCAGTATGAGACCTGACCCCATTCCCGGTATGGGACCTCAGCCCCGGTAAGAGACCTGACCCCTAGCCCTGGGATGAGGACCTGGATCTGCTGGTGACTCAGCAGGCGATGTGCAGGATATGTGGATAATATTGGGAATGTTTTGTTTTCTGAACAGAAGCTGATCAATGTCTCCCCGGATGTCTCCAGTGTTCATATCATTCCCCCTCAGAGCAAACACTTCACCATCAGCTACAAGAAAGCGGTGAGTACCTCCAGTACAGAACCCCACTCCCCGTCCCATCTCCACCACCCGAGGACGCAACGTACACAGCTAGTGCTGCAGGTAGTCAGGGCCACCATTGGTAATCATGAGGCCCCCATCTTACCTGACAGCCCCCTGAGGGGGCTTCAGCGAGCACTGAGGTAGATTAAGGGGGCTTCAGCGAGCACTGAGGTAGATTAAGGGGGCTTCAGCGAGCACTGAGGTAGACTAAGGGGGGCTTCAGCGAGCACTAAGGTACATTAAGGGGGCTTCAGCGAGCCCTGGCATAGCCTGAAGGGGGGGGGCCTTTGGCGAACCCTGGCGTAGCCTGAAGGGGGGGCCTTTGGCGAACCCTGACGTAGCTTGAAGGGGGGGGCCTTTGGCGAACCCTGGCGTAGCCTGAAGGGGGGGGCCTTTGGCGAACCCTGGCGTAGCCTGAAGGGGGGGGGCCTTTGGCGAACCCTGGCGTAGCCTGAAGGGGGGGGGCTTTGGCGAACCCTGGCGTAGCCTGAAGGGGGGGGCTTTGGCGAACCCTGGCGTAGCCTGAAGGGGGGGGCCTTTGGCGAACCCTGGCGTAGCCTGAGGGGGTGGGGCCTTTGGCGAACCCTGGCGTAGCCTGAGGGGGTGGGGCCTTTGGTGAACCCTGGCGTAGCCTGAGGGGGTGGGGCCTTTGGCGAACCCTGGCGTAGCCTGAGGGGGCGGGGCCTTTGGCGATCCCTGGCGTAGCCTGAGGGGGCGGGGGGCTTTGGCGATCCCTGGCGTAGCCTGAGGGGGCGGGGGCCTTTGGCGATCCCTGGCGTAGCCTGAGGGGGCGGGGGCCTTTGGCGATCCCTGGCGTAGCCTGAGGGGGCGGGGGCCTTTGGCGATCCCTGGCGTAGCCTGAGGGGGCGGGGGCCTTTGGCGATCCCTGGCGTAGCCTGAGGGGGCGGGGGCCTTTGGCGATCCCTGGCGTAGCCTGAGGGGGCGGGGGCCTTTGGCGATCCCTGGCGTAGCCTGAGGGGGCGGGGGCCTTTGGCGATCCCTGGCGTAGCCTGAGGGGGCGGGGGCCTTTGGCGATCCCTGGCGTAGCCTGAGGGGGCGGGGGCCTTTGGCGATCCCTGGCGTAGCCTGAGGGGGCGGGGGCCTTTGGCGATCCCTGGCGTAGCCTGAGGGGGCGGGGGCCTTTGGCGATCCCTGGCGTAGCCTGAGGGGGCGGGGGCCTTTGGCGATCCCTGGCGTAGCCTGAGGGGGCGGGGGCCTTTGGCGATCCCTGGCGTAGCCTGAGGGGGCGGGGGCCTTTGGCGATCCCTGGCGTAGCCTGAGGGGGCGGGGGCCTTTTGGCGTAGCCTGGGGGGGTCCCTTTGGTGAGCTCTGACATAGTAAGTAGGTCCCAGCAATCCTCCTCCATCCTGTCCTATTGGATGATCTGATATTTATCCTATATGGGAGGTAATGTGGAGCCTCGCTGACCTCGTCTATCTCATTCACAGAACAGACTGGTCCCCGGTTTGGCTTTCACCGTCCATGTCCAGTTCATTCCGGATGAGTGGAGATATTACTACGACTGCGTCCGCATCCACTGCAAGGTAATATAGGATGGAGCTGAACCATTTCCTTCCATCGTTGTGCTGTGTGTCAATATCGTTATTGATTGAAGTTCTCATTTCCCCCCCCCCTTGTGTGGAGCGCAAACTGCTATACAGACTGTATGAGGTTCACATTCAGGTGGATAGAAATTAAAGTGTATCTAAAGACAAAAAAGCTTTTCAGTTTTGGGATGGAGCAGAGAAGTTCTCCCCGGGTTATATCACTGTCTGGGTGAGATTTCCCCACCCCCACCCCTTCTATTCATCCCGGTATAAGTGGGGCAGAAAATGAAGAAGAATAGAGGGGCAATCTTCCATTGGGGACACCTGTGATCTACCTTTAGGGGAACCCAGAAAACTCTCCTCTTTATGGAAACCTATAATGGGTAGTCCGGACACAAGTTTATTCCAATGTACAAACATATATAGGGGGTTATTTACGAAAGGCAAGTGCACTTGGAGGTGCAGTCATTGTAAATCTGAGGGGGACATGCAAGGAAAATTAAAAAAAAAAAAAACATAATTTTAGCTTGCACATGATTGGGTGATAAAATCAGCAGAGCTTCCCCTCATTTCAGATCTACAGCGACTGCACTTACAAGAGCACTTGTAGTGCAAAGTGGATTTGCCTTTCGTAAATAACCCCCATTGTGCCTTGAAAAAGTATTCATACCCCTTGAAATTCCCCACATTTTTCATGTCACAACCAAAAACATAAATGTATTTTATTGGGATTTTCTGTGATAGACCAACACAAAGTGTCACATAATTGTGAAGTGGAAGGAAAATGATAAATGATACAAATAAATATATGAAAAGTGTGGGGGAGGGGGGGTGCGCATGGTGTTGTGTGTGGTTCTTTTATTTTTTTTATCGGATCATTTTTATTGAGAATAAAGGTAACATTTTCATTGAACAACAAATGTATCACATAACTGAGAGGACACAGATTTATCCATTCTTGTGGCCAGCCGGCTACATAATGTATGCGTTCACATTGTATAAAACATGTATGTAAAATAAAGGAGCCGTGTCTAGAAAAAGTATATCTGAGTCCGTAGTCCTTGAGTTACTTTGTATTGTGTGTGCCCTCATTGTATCCTATCCCCCAACTCCGCTCCCAGCCCGGCCACAAATGTTGGAGAGCAGGTTCTCAAATTTTCCGTCAACTTCACTTTGTTGTCGGTAATTCTGATGGTGTGTACACAAGTCCGTTGCACAAAAGTTCACGCATGCTCGGAATTGAGCAGAAGGAGCCGCAGTGGCTATTGAACTTCCTTTTACTCAGCTCGTTGTACATCACTGCGTTCCCACGTTCTGAATTTCCGACAATGTTTGTGTGACTGTGTGTATGCAAGATAAGTTTGAGCCAACATCTGTCGGAAAAGAATCTACGTTTTTGTTGTTGGAAAGTCCGATCAATGTCCGATCGTGTGTACGGGGCATAAGGGGGCTAAACCAGGAACCTCTAGCCAAGCATCTCAGATGTTTTCAAACTTCCTTGGGCTACCTCCATGTTTGTATGTCAGTTGCTAAGAGTCATTTATGGCAGAGACCCATTCCGTATGTGGAGGAGGGGATTACAGAGACCCATTCCGTATGTGGAGGAGGGGATACTGAGAGCCATTCCGTATGTGGAGGAGGGGATACCGAGACCCATTCCGTATGTGGAGGAGGGGATACAGAGACCCATTCCGTATGTGGAGGAGGGGATACTGAGAGCCATTCGTATGTGGAGGAGGGGATACCGAGACCCATTCCGTATGTGGAGGAGGGGATACTGAGACCCATTCCGTATGTGGAGGAGGGGATACAGAGACCCATTCCGTATGTGGAGGAGGGGATACAGAGACCCATTCCGTATGTGGAGGAGGGGATACAGAGACCCATTCCGTTATGTGGAGGAGGGGATACAGAGACCCATTCCGTATGTGGAGGAGGGGATACAGAGACCCATTCCGTATGTGGAGGAGGGGATACAGAGACCCATTCCGTATGTGGAGGAGGGGATACTGAGAGCCATTCCGTATGTGGAGGAGGTGATACTGAGAGCCATTCCGTATGTGGAGGAGGGGATACCGAGAGCCATTCCGTATGTGGAGGAGGGGATACTGAGAGCCATTCCGTATGTGGAGGAGGGGATACTGAGAGCCATTCCGTATGTGGAGGAGGGGATACAGAGAGCCATTCCGTATGTGGAGGAGGGGATACAGAGACCCATTCCGTATGTGGAGGAGGGGATACAGAGACCCATTCCGTATGTGGGGGAGGGATACAGAGACCCATTCCGTATGTGGAGGAGGGATACTGAGAGCCATTCCGTATGTGGAGGAGGGGATACAGAGACCCATTCCGTATGTGGAGGAGGGGATACAGAGACCCATTCCGTATGTGGAGGAGGGGATACAGAGACCCATTCCGTATGTGGAGGAGGGGATACAGAGACCCATTCCGTATGTGGAGGAGGGGATACAGAGACCCATTCCGTATGTGGAGGAGGGGATACAGAGACCCATTCCGTATGTGGAGGAGGGGATACAGAGACCCTCGTATGTGGAGGAGGGGATACAGAGACCCATTCCGTATGTGGAGGAGGGGATACAGAGACCATTCCGTATGTGGAGGAGGGGATACAGAGACCCATTCCGTATGTGGAGGAGGGGATACAGAGACCCATTCCGTATGTGGAGGAGGGGATACAGAGACCCATTCCGTATGTGGAGGAGGGGATACAGAGACCCATTCCGTATGTGGAGGAGGGGATACAGAGACCCATTCCGTATGTGGAGGAGGGGATACAGAGACCCATTCCGTATGTGGAGGAGGGGATACTGAGAGCCATTCCGTATGTGGAGGAGGGGATACTGAGAGCCATTCCGTATGTGGAGGAGGGGATACCGAGAGCCATTCCGTATGTGGAGGAGGGGATACCGAGAGCCATTCCGTATGTGGAGGAGGGGATACCGAGAGCCATTCCGTATGTGGAGGAGGGGATACCGAGAGCCATTCCGTATGTGGAGGAGGGGATACCGAGAGACCATTCCGTATGTGGAGGAGGGGATACCGAGAGCCATTCCGTATGTGGAGGAGGGGATACCGAGAGCCATTCCGTATGTGGAGGAGGGGATACCGAGAGCCATTCCGTATGTGGAGGAGGGGATACCAGAGAGCCATTCCGTATGTGGAGGAGGGGATACCGAGAGCCATTCCGTATGTGGAGGAGGGGATACCGAGAGCCATTCCGTATGTGGAGGAGGGCGATACGAGAGCCATTCCGTATGTGGAGGGAGGGATACCGAGAGCCATTCCGTATGTGGAGGAGGGGATACCGAGAGCCATTCCGTATGTGGAGGAGGGGATACCGAGAGCCATTCCGTATGTGGAGGAGGGGATACCGAGAGCCATTCCGTATGTGGAGGAGGGGATACCGAGAGCCATTCCGTATGTGGAGGAGGGGATACCGAGAGCCATCCGTATGTGGAGGAGGGGATACCGAGAGCCATTCCGTATGTGGAGGAGGGGATACCGAGAGCCATTCCGTATGTGGAGGAGGGGATACCGAGAGCCATTCCGTATGTGGAGGAGGGGATACCGAGAGCCATTCCGTATGTGGAGGAGGGGATACCGAGAGCCATTCCGTATGTGGAGGAGGGGAATACCGAGAGCCATTCCGTATGTGGGAGGAGGGGATACCGAGAGCCATTCCGTATGTGGAGGAGGGGATACCGAGAGCCATTCCGTATGTGGAGGAGGGGATACCGAGAGCCATCCGTATGTGGAGGAGGGGATACCGAGAGCCATTCCGTATCTGGAGGAGGGGATACCGAGAGCCATTCCGTATGTGGAGGAGGGATACTGAGAGCCATTTTCTGGCAATAAGTTTTCGAGCTACAAATGGTGCCCTGAGAATGTCTATATGGTGGGGGTGTAGACTGTTCCTCATCTCACCAGCCCAGAAGGCAAAGTTTTAGGGTCTGCTTCAAGCTTAAGGTTCCATATTCTATTATTTAGTGCTGTGGACCGATATTTTTGCAATTTTGGGCATTTCCATAGCGTGTGTATAAGTACCATTGTCCACCAGACGGCGAGGACAGAACGGTCCCTTCTATGACATTTGTGCAATTTCTCGGGTGTACGGTAAGTGTGGTGGATAATAAACAATTGGGTACATTTTTGAGATGAGGAAAGTAACCTTCTAAGTACATTATGGAGTGTTGGTGGCCCATTCCTCATCCCAAAGATGTCCTATATCTTCCCCTCAGCCAGCTCTGCAGTCCAGTGACAGCTATAGATACTTGACATAGGAGAGAACCATATAGGGAGGATATTTGTCTCTTCCGGGTCGATGATGTAAGTATTGTGTAAAGTATTGTGGGCTTCGTTGGTTCCCAAGTAGAGATTGTAGATTGTACCGATATAGCGTGCCTAATTTGCAAGTATTGGAAAAATAAGGTATTTGGCAGATTGAATTCCACACGCAGTGATTGGAAGTCTCACAAGAGGCCTCCATGGTACAACACAACACACTCCTAGACCAGACTGAGAAACCCTGTCATTGTACCTAGTTCTGGGGGGGTCCCATTGTCCCAAATACATCACCAGTTGGTGTATCCCTCATATTGGAGATGCTGTTTGGCTTTACTCCATATTCTGTCTGAGTACCAGGGGTGGGGGTAAGATCGGTAGAGCCCCTGACTCCCCTCCCCCACTTCTATGCATTGCACAAGGACATCACCGGACAGCTGTGGTGTGTATAATATTCCTTCTAGGATCAGAGGATTCGGGGTACAGCCAGCCCCATAAATGCTGCAATGAAATAATAAAATGGGTTTGGAACTGCCAGACCACCCGAGTCCTTTTTACTGCAGAGTTTTCCGACTCAATACATAGAACCTGTTTTCTCCATATCAATGTGCGGAAAATGAAATTGCATTTTTTTAAACATGGATAGGAATCCAGATGAGTGCATGTGAATTCCAAATCATTTTTATCAAGTTATAGCGGCCTACTACCGAGAGGGGTCATTTCATCCAGCTAGCTGTTTTTTTGTTGTTTTTTTTTCCTGAAATTTTTTGAATCAATGGGTTTATATTGAGTTTGATATAGAGATCTAATTTAGGGTGTATAACTATGCCCAGGTACCTAAATGGGGGGGGGGGGGCCTTTTGTATGGTGCCCCCCAAGTCAATAATTTGTAGAACCCCCTTTCTCTACAATTACAGCTGCAAGTCTTTTTGCAAGTCTCTAACACATGAATCTGCTTTGATGTAAACCATTCCATTGTAGCTCTGGCTGGATGTTTCGGGTCGTTGTCCTGCTGGAAGGTGAACTCCGCCCCAGTCTCAAGTCTTTTGTAGACTCTAACAGGTTTTCTTCTAAGATTGTCCTGTATTTGTCTCCATCCATCTTCCCATCAACTCTGACCAGCTTCCCTGTCCCTGCTGAAGAAAACCATCCCCACCACATGATGCTGCCACCACCATGTTCACGGTGGGGATGGTTGTGTTCAGGGTGATGTGCAGTGTTTAGTTTTCCCCACACATAGAGTTTTACTTTTAGACCATAAAGTTGAATTTTGGTCTCATGTGACCAGATCACCTTCTTCCACATGTTTGCTGTGTCCTCCACATGGCTTCTCACAAACTACAAACAGGACTTCTTATGACTTTCTTTCACCAATGTCTTTCTTCTTGTCACTCTTCCATAAAGGGCAGATTTGTGGAGAACACGACTAATAGTTGTCCTGTGGACAGATTCTCCCACCTGAGCTGTGGATCTCTGCAGCTCCTCCAGAGTTACCATGGACCTCTTGGCTCTCTCTGATGAATGCTCTCCTTGCCCGGCCGGGTCAGTTTAGGTGGACGGCCATGTCTTGGTAGGTTTGCAGTTGTGCCATTACTCTTTCCATTTTCCGATGATGGATTGAACAGAGCTCCGTGAGATGATCAAAGTTTGGGAGATTTTTTTATAACCCAACCCTGCTTTATACTTCTCCACAACTTTATCCCTGACCTGTCTGGTGTGTTCCTTGGCCTTCATGATGATGTTTGTCCACTAAGGTTCTCTAACAAACCTCTGAGGGCTTCACAGAACAGCTGTATTTATACTGAGATGAAATGACACACAGGTGGACTCTATTTACTAATTAGGTGACTTCTGAAGGCAATTGGTTCCTCTAGATTTTAGTTAGGGGTATCAGAGTAAAGGGGGCTGAATACAACTGCCCCCCCCCCCCCCCCCCCCCCCCCCCCACACACACACACACACACACACACACACACACTTTTCACATATTTATTTGTATCATTTATCATTTTCCTTCCACTTCACAATCAGTTTATCACATAAAATCCAATCAAAATATATTTACCTTTTTGATTGTAACATGAGAAAATGTGGAAAATTTCAAGGGTATAAATTACTTTTTCAAGGCACTGTATAGGGGCCAGAACGACCCCTTTCATCGGGACTGAAAAGGGGGGGGGGGGGGGGGGGGCGGTGAGTTCTGGGCCCTGAAATGCGTTGGACCTTTTAAAAATCCTTCTATTGGATCATGAAGATGTCGGGCAGTTTATAAAAGACATGGAAATGTATGGAAGAGCCTACAAGGTACACAAGATCAGGACTACTATGTTAGGCCAATAAGGTCAATGTTGTGTCAATGAAGGACACCTAACTTGTGGGGATGCCCAGATTGGGTGTCCCCACAGGTTGAGTGTCTGCACAATGTGTATGGACCCCCCTGTGTATACAGACTCCCATCCTGTTTGAATGCCCCCCCCCCCGTGGGACACCCAACATGTAGGGCACCAGAAGGGTGCAGACGCCCAGCCTGTAGGGACACCACTCTAATCATTGATTATGACACAATTGATCAGACGGCTCGTCCAGTGATTGGTGGCGCTTTCTATCTCATCATCAGTCTGTCTGTATCCTTTGTAGATCCTTTCTTGTTACACATTCAGAGAACCTGACATTCACCGAACATTCAATGTGAGTGAACCTAAAAATACAGGTGTATGAGGAAGAGCTAAGGCTCCTATATCTCCCAATTTACACACTTCTGTCATGAAATACATAGTCTCCGGGGGTCCATGTAGAAAAGGTTAGTATATAGGGAAAGTGAGGGAATAGTGTCCAGGGAAC